>NC_090731.1:1154494-1166994 GCF_036898095.1 Palaemon carinicauda
TTCTCGTTCTTCTCTTTCTCCTTCTCCCCTTCTCCTTTTCCTCCTCCTTCTTCTCCTCCTCCTCCTTCTCCTCCTCCTCTTCTCTGGGAGAAGTTTCCTTTTGGAGCTTCTGCTCTTCCTGGTGGTGGTCGTTGTCAGGGAGAGCCCCTTTTGAGGCTAGTAGCCAGCTCAGCACCTGACCCACACCAGATGCCTCTCCAACGACCTCCTTCTCTTCCTTGTGTCCGTTGGCATCCAGGTCCTCTGCTGCCTTACCTACTTTGTCTTCGTCTTCTTTATTGACACTAACATCCTTCTGTCCATCCTTCTTAACATCCTTCTCGGTCGAAATTTCTAAACTTGACCTGTTAGGTCTCACTTTCCTCGTTCCAGGTCTGCTCACTTCTTTCTTCTTATCTCTCCCTTCAAGTTGCTCCTCGAGTGAAGAGATGATCTCCTTTGCCGCAAGTAGCTCGTCCTTCAGACCAACATTTTCTTTGGTGGTTTGGACGATCCTGTCCTCTGCCATTTGCTCACCAGACCTTAGATGGCAGACACGTTCCTTGAGACTATCTCTCTCCTTGGCAATGGAACCCATACTCTTCTTTAGTTTGCCAATCTCTCCTGAAGCCATAGACAGCTCATCCTTCGCCCTACAGGCTTCTTTCTTGGTGTCTTTTAACTCATTTACGAGTCAGGTGTGATTTCCTTCATTGGTCAAGTTTTTCGTCTTAGCCTCAGTCAGGCTCATCTCCAGCCTCTCTTTCTATGTTTTCATCTCTCTAATGATCCCCAATTGCTCCTCAATTGTCTCTTTCAGTTCCCCCAGTCTCTTCCTCAAATACAGATTCCAACCGATGAATAAAGGTCACTTTTTCATCCTTAGCTCTTTCCAGTTGCTCACTCATTTCAAGATTTATTTGTCCCATCTCACTTAATCTATTTAGATATTGTCCGATGGAAGCATCTTTATTAGATTATTCCTCTTTTAGGTGATCGCTGCTTTTTTGATGTTGCAACTTAGTCGAGAATTTCTCAATCTCGATTTCTTTTTCCTTTTGAAGAGTTTCGATTCTGTTGGAGAGACCTTGAGTCTGTGCTTTCAGTTCCTCTATCTCTTCCTCGAGTTTTGCTTCCCTCTTAATTTGGGCTTCATTTTCTTCTTGAACTTTTTCCAATTGTTGAGTCAGTCCAAGAATCTTTTGGTCCTTCTCAGTTAATTTATCTAAATGATCTCCAATTGCAATCTCTTTATTAGAGAGTTCACTCTTTAGTCGCTCGTTGGTTAGTTGAAGATCCTGCAACTTGGATGAGAAATGTTCAATTTCCATTTCTTGATCCTTTTGAAGAGTTTCCATAGTGTTGGAGAGACGTTGAATCTCTGCCTTCAGCTCTCTCTTCTCTTCTTTTAGTTTAGATTCCACCTGGCATCTAGAGTTGATCTCTTCCCAGGCACACTCCAATTCTCTGTCCAAAAACTCAACTTATTTTTCCATCTCCAGTTGAATATTTTTACCTAACTCCTTTAGTTCCTTTTCTTCCTCCTCTGTGGACAAGAATTTCCACAACAGGACATTTCCAGCCACAATCATACCTACCAAAACAACCTAGAACCAATTGCCAACACTCGTTTGGGGAACAATAGTTCCACCCTCAGTTCTAGTGACGAAGTCTGGCAGAAATTTCCCCAGAGTTCCAACAGATTTCAAATCAGCCTTGAGCGTTCCCAGTTTCCGTTCCATAGTCTGGACCTTCAGTTGACACTGCTGAAGATCCTGCCGTGATTTCCAGAATCCTCCGACCACAGGGAAGGAGGATAACAGTCCCTGGAGGACGGGAACGTCTCCGATCCCGCCCTCAGAGTAGTCATTCCTCTTGGGCAGTAGCCAAGAGACCATCCTGAATGCGAAGGAGTCCCGAATTTCCTTCCTTCGTCCTTCGAGTTCTAAGAAATAGCTCTCACACGCCGACTGCTGCTCCTGAAGATCAGCTGTAAGCTGTGATGCGTTGAATAATCCTCCAAAAACTCCGTTGAATTCTTTCCTCATTGTGCTGATCGCTGTTTGGCACATACCGAAAATGGTGTTCAAATCTATGTTAGATTACCATATGTTTCTCCTTCGACCAACCTTATTTTGAAAAACCAGAAGTGATCTCCCGGAGACCCTCAAGATCCCCTCCCAGCTCGGAGTCTCTCACACTTTCATTCTTTGAAGCCTCCGGAGAATCTTCCGAACTGCTTCAGGGAAATTCCTCCTCCTCTTCTTTTTCATCTTGTTTCATATTATCTATCTTATTATTCACCTTTCTTTTCTTCTTCCGAGGATGAATCTAATTTTTCCATTGTTTAATAATAATAATAATAATAATAATAATAATAATAATAATAATAATATAATAATAATAATGATAATAATAATAATAATAAAGGGGAAACATGAAGGAACACGAAGAATCTTCGAGTGTCTTCCACCTCTGCAACTAAGAGAGAAGATACTCTCTGAAGACTTTCTGAATCGAAGAATTTCCGGGACAATTCTCTCTCTCTCTCTCTCTCTCTCTCTCTCTCTCTCTCTCTCTCTCTCTCTGTCAGTACTTTAGAGTCGCTTGCCAAGAAACCATAAATATTTAAAATCATCATTGCCTCATAATTATTTCATTTTCTGTTTCAAAATGTAATTTGGATATATATATATATATATATATATATATATATATATATATATATATATATATACATGCACACAAACACACATGTACACAGATTAAAAAGTTGATTGAAAATGTCCGATCGCCAATTTAAAAAGATATTAAAATGATCTTCATATTTTCGTAATCTACGCCCTAGTGGAGACTCCCTTGTCTGGATATTTCTGTAATAATAATGTGTGTGTGTGTCTGTCTGTGATGGTTATCTAAATTCGTCGTGTGTCCTCATTCCCTTATTATTCATTATCTCTTCTGCTACAACTGATCGATTTAAGTAATGGCAAGTCATGTTATGTCAGTATTCAATTTGTCTTGAGGAATTATTTACCTTCAAATGATACAGTCAGCAATTAGTCTCTCTCTCTCTCTCTCTATCTCTCTCTCTTTCTCTCTCTCTCTCTCTCTCTCTCTCTCTCTCCAACTCCAACTCTCCCTCCCACTCACTCACTCACTCACTCCCACTCCCACTCTCACTCTCACTCACTCACTCCCACTCTCAGTCCCACTCTTACTCTCACTCCCACTCCCACTCTCTCACTCACTCACTCACTCTCACTCCCACTCTCTCTCTCACTCACTCACTCTTACTCTCTCACGCACTCACTCACTCCCACTCCCACTCCCACTCTCTCACTCACTCACTCACTCTCACTCCCACTCTCACTCCTACTCACTCCCACTCCCACTCTCACTCACTCACTCTCACTCTCACTCACTCTCACTCTCACTCTCACCCCTCACTCTCTCACCCACTCTCTCTCCCACTCACTTCCTCTCCCACTCCCACTCACTCCCACTCTCACTCACTCCAACTCTCACTCTCACTCACTCTCACTCTCACTCTCTCACTCACTCTCACTCATTCACTCTCACTCCCAATCCCACGCTCACTCTCACTCCCACTCCCACTGTCTCACTCACCCACTCTCACTCCCACTCTCTCTCACTCACTCACTCTCACTCCCCCTCCCACTCTCACTCTCACTCCCACTCCCACTCTCTCACTCACTCACTCTCACTCCCACTCTCTCTCTCACTCACTCACTCTCACTCTCCCTCCCACTCTCTCTCTCACTCACTCACTCTCACTCTCCCTCCCACTCTCACTCTCACTCCCACTCCTACTCCCTCACTCACTCACGCACTCTCACTCCCACTCTCACTCTCACTCACTCCCACAAACTCCCACTCCCACTCTCACTCACTCACTCACTCACTCCCCTCCCACTCTCACTCCCACTCCCACTCTCTCTCACTCACTCACTCTCACTCCCACTCTCACTCTCACTCTCACTCACTCCCACTCCCACTCCCACTCTCACTCACCTCACTCACTCACTCTCACTCACTCACTCACTCTCACTCTCACTCCCACTCACTCCCACTCCCACTCCCACTCTCTCACTCACTCACTCGCACTCCCACTCTCACTCCCATTCACTCCCACTCTCTCACTCACTCACTCTCACTCTCTCTCTCACTCTCACTCCCAATCTCACTCTCACTCTCAATCTCACTCTCACTCCCACTCTCACTCACTCTCACTCCCACTCTCACTCCCACTCCCACACCCACTCTCACTCACTCACTCTCACTCTCTCTCACTCCCACTCCCACTCACTCACTCCAAATCTCAGTCACTCCAAATCTCACTCACTCTCACTCCCACTCACTCACTCTCACTCCCACTCACTCACTCTCTCCAACTCTCACTCCTACTCCCACACCCACTCGCACTCACTCACTCTCACTCTCTCTCACTCCCACTCCCACTCACTCACCTCAAATCTCACTCACTCTCTCTCCCACTCCCACTCATGGAAGCAAATAGAAGGAATTACTGAAAACATCATGGAGCTAAAAAATATCAGAAAGAGCAAGCCGAGGTAGATTAATAATGCCCAAAAATAAACCAGGAAAACTGAGAAAGGCGCACAGGACATTAATCCACTACGCACCAGCATCGATATAATGCAGCGACTATTTAATGTGCTGCCAGCTCATCTAAGAAACATATCAGGAGTGAGCGTAGATGCGTTTAAGAATAAGCTCGATAAATACCTAAGATGCATCCCAGACCATCCAAGACTGGAAGATGCAAAATACACCGGAAGATGCATTAGCAACTCTGGTGGATATACGAGGTGCCTCACACTGAGGGACCTGGGGGAACCCAAATATAGAATAAGGCAATAAGGTAAGGCTCTCTCTCTCTCTCTCTCTCTCTCTCAATTTTTCGTTCCTTAAACTATCGATGTAGTTATGTTTGAGTGAATAGACTGCATTCGCCTTATCATCGCTACGTATTGATTTTGAAAGTGGATTGAAATTGACATTTTATTTCATATATCTCTGTTCTTAACATTTAGGCTGAATAGCCAAGTCTTAGAACTTATTATTCGCACAAGAAGAATAATTCACTATGAAAACGTTAATATTCATGTATTGTATGTTATAATTATGTGCGTATGTTTATATATATATATATATATATATATATATATATATATACATATATATATATATATATATATGTGTGTGTGTGTGTGTGTATATATGTATATATATATATATATATATATATAAGAGAGAGAGAGAGAGAGAGAGAGAGAGAGAGAGAGAGAGAGAGAGAGAGAGAATGCAGCACAAAGTAGGAACGAAATGTCACTTGCAAAATCATAGTACGTAGTGAGCCGAAGTGCTCCCTAGGGGTGGGGAACGAATGGACTGTACTGTTTATGGGTTGTTGCTGGAGAAATCCGGGATAACCAAAATAGTGTCTATAAGTACAGGATGGACTCTCCTCTCCCCTGCAGTCCGAAGTCACAATCTGACCTGTATATTAAATTGTGTATTTATTAAGATACCATTCTTTGAAAAAGTTAATTATCCCTGATCATAGAAATTGTTGATAAATATAATCAAAATTTCATTGGCATATGCCTATGTACTTTACTCACTTATATATATATATATATATATATATATATATATATATATATATATATAATATATATATATAAATAACTAAATGGTGATTAAATAGGTTGCAAAGCACAAAAAAAAAGCGTAGGCCTACCCACTACTTTATTACCATCTATTTGCAGTTGATCGCCATAACTTCCATTTATTTAATTTATTTTTGCTCTCCGGAACACCTCCCAATAAATCGTTGATTAGTAATGGCTGGAAACGAACAATTGAACGCGTACCCCTTCAGGAACTGATGAAAAATGTCGTAATCTTGGGTGAAGGAAGACGCTCAAGCCGCCGCGATTTTTTTTTAAAACATGAAACATAGTCTGGCGGCAACTGCAGCGGCTTGAGGCTTCCCGCGTCTCCTATCTGGCCGCCTACAGAAGATACCCAAGGTTTCAATTTTGCCGCGGGAACCTCTTCCCGTTAACCGCGCCGCTAGCCGAGCTTGGTTACGGCCACCTAGAGATTCAGGCCTGGTGGATCACCCAGATTTCTTAATCCCCATCATCACAGAGGCCATCGTCAGATCGTCTTTTTCGCGGCTTTATCTCTCTCTCTCTCTCTCTCTCCTCTCTCTCTCTCTCTCTCTCTCTCTCTCTCAACCAAATCCAAGAACGTGACAAATTGGCAAAAAAAAAAACAAAAAAAGACACGCGGTACAATTTCCTTTTTTACTCAGTATTTGAATAAGTAAGAATTCTTAGCATAAAACGTATTCACTTACTGTGGGGGTGTCGTGCATATACAGAATGTAGGGATGTCAAGCATATAGTTTTCGGAAAGAGCCCGTGTCTTACATAAGGTAAGGCAATCTACATACACACACATATACAGAATTTGGAGTGTCGTGCATAAACAGAATATAGGGGCATCGTGCATATATAAACTGTGGGGATGTCGTGCATGAGCAGAATGTGTGGATATGAAGCATATACAGGATGTGGGGGTATCGTGCATAAACAGAAATGTCCGTTTTTGTCTCTCATATAGTAAAAATTAAAACCTTTCATTTCTGGTCAAATTACCCATTTACAATCTGACGTTTGAATTTGCCAGACCACCTGGGTGAGAGAGAGAGAGAGAGAGAGAGAGAGAGAGAGAGAGAGAGAGAGAGAGAGAGAGAGAGAGAGAGTTCAATATAGTGAAAATATCATGGTGATAGTTTCCTTGATTCAAATTAGTTTATGTAAATATATTTGAAAATGGCAGAAAAGGTAATACATAGTATCCTCTGTGAAAACAGGCATTTGAAGGCTTCGTTTCTCGGTGCGAATGTACTCATAGGTACGGTTGGACACAAATTAGGTGTGCACATTCTCTTGAGCTTAAAGGTCCCTCGTGATTGGCAGAGACAAGGGACAGGATAATGCTCAGGAGGCTGACCTTGGATGCATAAGATCAGCGCCCAAGTCACCTCCCCATTAAGCTAGGAGCAGGGAGGCCCAGGCAAAGGATGCTGATGACTCAGCAGGTAGACCTGTAGGCTAGCCTCCTGAGACCCCATCCTTTCCTCACAAGGATGGTGAGGTTACAGACACTTCTAGAAGCTATCGAGCTCAAGCGGATCTTGAACTCTCGTCCAATAGATTGGCAGGCAGTGATTTTTCTAATAAGCTACCACAAGCAAAGTAGATAATATCGCCTAAAAATAGATGCTTGTAATAACTAATTATTTAGGGATTTGAATAAAAGAAGTAACGAAGTGTAGGAATTTGCACACAGCTGTAGATGTCTAAAAGGACAGATCATGTTTATGCAATTGCACGAGCCAGGATTCCTAGTGGATACACCAATGCACCTATAACCATTGTATCACCTTCTACTCAACTTACTACCAGGTAAAAAAAACTCTAATTATACCTACTGAGCCTAAGGTGAGGCATACAAGATGTTTTGCAAGTAGTATTAACTGAAAATGTATGTTAACGATAACCTTCTTCTAGAACCTTCTAAAATATCTTTCCTTGAAGGACCTGGAAATGACCTTATCTACACAAATGCAGATGTCATTCAAGCAGAGGATACATATGTGTAACGGCATATGCAATTGATTCATAGCAAGAAACCAAGACGTCCATGACTGTGGTTTTTAGTCCATCCCTGACCCAGCAATTCAGAGAAGACCCATTGAAATTTTCTCTCAGTAGAGCCCGAAGGGAGGCATATGGCTTAATATAAACAGCCACTATTTCGTTGATATATATATATATATATATATATATATATAGATATAGATAGATAGATAGATAGATAGATAGATTATATGTGTATATATATTTTTAAAAAATAAACAAAACCAGTTTAAAATCGATCAGGGAAATTTCTGATATTATTTATTTTATCAACTATCAAAGAGAACAGGAATTTTATCATCATATTCACTAATTAAAGTGCATGATATATTCATAGGACAATATAAAAATAACTTTGATTTGTCTTTGCTTATAAAACTGTTCACGAAAATTTAGATCAATAAGAAAAATGCATTCTTAAACCAGTAGATGAGATTTTGATGAAGAGTACCATACACCGTATAAGTATAAGTATCGTATAAGTATAATATGGGCTTAATTTATTGTTAAGACTTGCTATAAAATGAATATAAAATCTATAATATTCAAAGTTTTATTCTATATATTTATTCGAAAGGAAATATAAGAAAGGAGATTTTCCAATGGTATTTCATGAACTGGCATTTGGCTCTTTTCCTTAGCTGAAAGAGCAAACCACTATTTCCTAACAGTTTGCCCGAATGTCCTGTTCCTATTGGCTAAGGACTATGTTTCTTTGCCGTTGCCCGAAAGGAGCGTTCCTATTAACTAATTTCCTAACAGTTTGACCGAATGGCGTGTTCCTATTGGCTAAGGACATCGAAAGATAACTCTCTCGCCGTTCCTTAAGGCTGGATTTTCATTCCAATATTTTACTTCCAAAAAGACCTCACTGAGGCCATCTATTGGGACCTTTAGGAACATGGCCAGGTTCACTCAATCAACTGAAAAATTATTGTATTTTATATTTAAAAATACGTATAAAATATTCATTACATATAATAGACGAATAACATATGAAATTAAATGATTTTACTCAATAAGAATGTCTAGACAAACAGTATGTTGATGGTTATAAAATATTCTTAAAAAGAAATTCTCGTATACAGTTTTGGCAAAACTGGATTACCACATCATTAGGATATTAATTTTGGACCTTCTCTCAATGCCGCATTTCATTTATCTACTTATCCCTAGATTCCATAGGATTTAGCAGTCCAATAAGTCTGGAATATTAATTTGAAAAGGATAAAATTTGTAAGGAAACGAACCAAAACAGCCAAGAATATTGTTAGTGTGTCTTCAATTATGGAGTAACTTGACATATTAAGCATAATTAAATTTACATTATACTTCATTTAGATTTTTATGTTCAATTTGAATAAGTATTGAAAGAATTACCATTTCATTTTTCTTAACATTTTAAGGTTAGCAATCTTGATGTGTAAGAAATCTCCTATCTAGAACGTAGTATTTTTCTTTTGAAATTGGTTGTTTAATACAACATATATATTCACAATCTAATGATATGTTTATGATCATGAAGGTCTATAGTTACCATTTTGTCAGTAACTATATAATAAGAGCAATTTTTCATGCGTGAAAGAATAATTGACTAGATGGAAATGAGAAATCACTCAATGGAAAAACTATTGTATATTTCTCTCACAAAACAATAAAAAAAAATCTATAGATAAATATGCTTCAGCATTCTAATATTATATTTAAATTCTTCAAATAATAGAAGCAAATCCTCTATCATTTTGAACTTTATTCAAAATGTTTAAAGTATTTCAAGAACAAAGTTCTGGTATTACTGAAAAGGGAGAAATCTATACCAGTTTCCCAAAAAAAACATATTGGATTATTTACGTTATTATATTCAAATATGTGGTCATTATTAACCAATATCCAAAAAACTAATTTTTATAAATATGTCACTTCAATTCTCAGGCTCCAGTACTAGGCCTTATTGCCCTCATTCATAGATCTAATTCAATGCATAAGGAGTGAAGTATAAATTCCATTTGGAACTTAGTCTTTGGTAGAAAGTATTTTTATAAGATATGTGTATTTTTGATTGATTGTTCTTCTTGAATAATATTACATGTATCAAGGAGCTGAGTTGTATATCCTTGTAACTCCTTGTCAGGAGGTCCCTTGAAGTACTCAAAATCGGATTTTCAGGCTGATTACAACAAGAACCCAAGAGAAGCAGCAAATGCCACGATAACTGTATTAAAGAAAATTCTAAATGTTGAAATGTTATTGTAAAGGTTGATACAGAGAGAAAATAATTAATAGCAGCTCTTCTAGGAGGACACTCCAAAATCAAACCTTTGTTCTCTAGTCTTAGGTAATTCCATAGCCTTTGTACCATGGTCTTCCACTGTCTTGGGTTAGAGTTCTCTTGCTTGAGGGTACACTCGAGCACACTGTTCTATCTTATTTCTTTTTCTCTTGTTTTGTTAAAGTTTTTATAGTTTATCGGTCTTAAAATATTTTATTTTCCTTTTTTCCTTTCCTCGCTGGGCTGTTTTCGCTGTTGGGGCCCTTGGGCTTATAGCATCCTGCTTATCCAACTAGGATTGTAGCTTAGCTAGTAATGATAATAATAATAATAATAATAATAATAATATACTGATGACTGGCATTTCTTGTGTTTTGTTTTCTGAATTAAACTTGGGAATGTAATAGTGGTCAAATAGCTATTAACTATATGGGTGAAATTAACCTTTTCAGTTTGCCCCCCTCCTTGAACTTGCTACATGTTACACATGGAATACAAAATAAGAAAAATAATTAAATAGACAAATTCAATGATGGAAACAGGTCGACTAATGACTGTTGACTTTATGGATATCATACAATTTATATACGTAGTAACTACACTATTCTATTTCAATGTTTACCTCCTTCTTCTTTGTCTGCATCTTTTCCCACCTTTATGTGGGGTTGATGTTTCTGGCCAGCGTTCTCCATCTACCTCTGTCCCACACTTCATCACCGGTTAATCCCTTTGATCGAAGGTCATCCTTGATACAGTCCATCCACCTTCTCTTTGGTCTCCCTCTCCTTCTCCTTCCCTGTACCTCCATTTCCATCACTCTCCTCCCAATATACTGTTCATCTCTTCTCATGACATGACCATACCACCTCAGTCTACTTTCTTGGATCTTATCTGATAGTTCTCTAACTCATGTGGTACCCCTAATTACCTCATTCCGTATCTTATCTCTTCTTGTCACCCCACACATCCATCTCTCTCTCTCTCTCTCTCTCTCTCTCTCTCTCTCTCTCTCTCTCTCCATGTATTGTTTGTAGACGTATTTATCTTCTGAATATCTTAATTTTTGTAATTATGTTATCATTTATAACCACCATTTAGTAATTCTTAGTAAATATGAACACATTTGGACAACTCAGAGATCGATATGAAGAATCCGAGAGAGAGAGAGAGAGAGAGAGAGAGAGAGAGAGAGAGAGAGAGAGAGAGAGAGAGAGAGTTGAAGATTAGGTGTTGGAGGAAAACTGTGAGAGATCTAGTTTTGAAATTGTGGGAGCGTTGGGTGACTGGGCGAGACTGACGAAAGATTGGTGGAGATTGACTGTTGGAGGCAGATTATAAGAGAACTTTGCTTGAATGTTGGAGAAATTTGCTGGAGGAATAATATTAGGTCAAAGTATGTTGAAGATTGTTGGAGAAGAAAGAGGGAGAGGAATGGTGTCTGGTAGTAATAGGCCTAGTCAACCCTGCCTCTCCACTCCCTTGGTTTAATGGCATCATGTCATGGGCACATTATGATTTTATAATAAAAGACTTATTTCATTATAATAAAGACTTATTTCAATATTAATACTTTCAATTTTAGAGCAGAGGCCGATGGGGGAAGCTACCTTACGTCATGGTGAAAATAGGGAAGTTTAATCACATGGACTTTGGTCTATTGCATAGGATTAAACTCTCTCTCTCTCTCTCTCTCTCTCTCTCTCTCTCTCTTAGATTTTCGTCTCTATTAAACATGCACGAGCGCACATATACAATTACGTTTCATATATACTTATAGGTAATTAATATTGATAATAAAAAAACAAAGGAAAAAGAGGGAAAGAGATATCAAATTTGAGAGAGAGAGAGAGAGAGAGAGAGAGAGAGAGAGAGAGAGCAAAGTAAAAAGACGTGTGCTATTGTAAAAAGGCAACGTAAATAATGATCACCCTTACTGTCTGCCATTGTAAGGGCGAGAACAGTTTGCTCCAGGTAACTGGATACACACAAAGTGTCATTATACAATATGAAAAACTGTGTACTCATTTACCTTTAGGGAATTTTGTTTATTAGCGTATTAGATTAGATATTTCATATTGACTTTTTCCGTCATATTAAATGGAACAGTAATATGGCTCCTCATCCCAACGTTTAACATACATAATTCATGCAGTTTTAAATCTTATTTAGTTAGCCTTGGCAGAGAGAGAGAGAGAGAGAGAGAGAGAGAGAGAGAGAGAGAGAGAGAGAGAGAGTCAAGGACAAGATTTTATTGCGATTAATATGACACTCGAACTATCTCTATACTTTTAAAATCATCTCAAAACGTTTGAAACTATTACAATCATTTTGAAACTATCTTAAAACTTTTGAAACTATCTTAAAACTTCTATCTTAAAACTTTCAGACTTTCTTAAAACTTTGAAACTATCTGCAAACTTTGAAACTATCTTCAAACTTTTGTAAACTATCTTCAAACTTTTGCAATTATCTTAAAACTTTTTGAAACTATC
>NC_090731.1:1171994-1196994 GCF_036898095.1 Palaemon carinicauda
AAGCGGCAGGGTTGGAGAGGATAGTAGAAGGAAAGGTTGGCAGGTTGGGATGGGATAGTTTAAGGAAGGGGAAGGGAGAGAAGCGGGGATGGGACGGTCACAGTGGGAGGAATAAAGGGTTCTCGGGAAAGGGTTAGAGACGGGGCATAATAATGTCTCCTTATTAACTTCAAAGGAGAACATTGAAACTTGCAACTAACACCTACGGTCCGTTGCAAGGAGCAACTTGCAACAGTAAATGTGTGTGCATGCGTGTGTTTATTCAAGGCTGATACCATCAACAAAGGATTGTTGATGTTTCAGCTTTTATAGACTTTAATAGGTCTATAATTTTGAATATATTTGAAAATTTGTATTTTATAACAAATATAAACA
Organism: Palaemon carinicauda; assembly: GCF_036898095.1. Lineage (NCBI taxonomy): Eukaryota > Metazoa > Arthropoda > Malacostraca > Decapoda > Palaemonidae > Palaemon > Palaemon carinicauda. The sequence continues at coordinate 1,172,370 of NC_090731.1, forward strand.
TTATATAAATGATATAATAGAAATGACACATTATGAACAATTTATATATATATATATATATAAATATATATATATATATATATATATATATATATATATATATATATATATATATATATATATATATATATTATATTAAGAAAAACAAACGTATGATTCAAGTGAGCAATGAGCATCGTTGCCAAATTTCCTCCTGACACATTTATTTCCCTTAACAACACTGATACTACATTAGCCTTTCCATTTACAGCTGGCACAAGTGAGACTAACAAGAAACTACGCTTTAGCATTATAGGGAATCTCTCTCTCTCTCATCTCTCTCTCTCTCTCTCTCTCTCTCTCTCTCTCTCTCTCTCTCTCTTCTTTTACACACATGATAATTCTTTGTCAGCTGTTCCTTTGTTCTTAAATGCAACTATCCGTTGATTCTTTGCCTATAGGTGTATAGGAAACGTAATTGCGTATGTGCGTAGATGTGTGTGCTTGGGTCAGGACGGAAGTCTAAGCAAAGGTCTGTGGACGTGAGAGAGAGAGAGAGAGAGAGAGAGAGAGAGAGAGAGAGAGAGAGAGAGAGAGAGAGAGAGAGAGATTTTTTAACAGATAAAAGTTCAAGTTTAAACGTTCACACTAAACCAAAGTCCATCTAATTAATTTCCACTTTAATTGGTCTACAGACTGAAGAAAGGTAGCTTCCCCCGTCGGCCTCTGTTCTAAATCGAAAATATATCAATAATGAAATAGGAGTTCCTCACTCACGTGTTTCAGTAAGGAAACAAAATAGAAAATCTAATCACAACGAAACAGCTTATTTAAGTTAAGTGTTTCTCAGAAAATTTCGTTCAAAATTCTATTCATTTGATCATGAAACTCCGAGAAGAGAGAGAGAGAGAGAGAGAGAGAGAGAGAGAGAGAGAGAGAGAGAGAGTTTTGCGTGAATGAAAATAATGACAGAATACTTAAATATTTGATGTGATCATTGATGTTCCCGATACTTAAATCCAACAGCATCTCGGTTCAAATAAGAATATTCCTATTTAATGATTGATTTTGAATCTTCTGAGTAAATAATTGGTTTTACCATTATATTTTTTCTTTCTTTCATTAAAAAAAAATACTTATAAATCATTAGGTAACAGAATCGACAAATCGATATTTACATAAAAGGACACATTTCAGCATTAGGCCTATAGTGGAGGCTCGGCTTCATGCATGAGACTGTCGTGTTTCGAATTTGGCAACATCTGTAATTATCGCCTACATAATATCATGATTCTTAATTAAATTATTTCACGAGAGAGAGAGAGAGAGAGAGAGAGAGAGAGAGAGGAGAGAGAGAGAGAGAGAGAGAGAGAGAGAGAGAGATTCATGCTGGTACAAAGCCATCCAACTTCATATCTGAAAAGGCCAAAACGAAGTCTGCCTCTCTATCTTCCCCCATAGCGTCTTTCTGTCACCTGCTTCCTCCTGGCCTGGGCTGTTTCACGGACACCACCAGGAGAAGGAGGTTGTCTGTATCTGGGCCTTCTGTTTTAAAATCTCCTAAAGATTTGGCTAATTATTGCTAGAAATCTTCCTCAATGGATTTACTGTACCTTCGCTAGCATTTGCTCCTATCTCTGGAGACGAAACTAAATGAAAAAGCTTTATCCCAACGGGAAATGCTGACTAAACCAGACTTTTTTTTCACAATGTTTCGATCAGAACCATAAATGTTCAGTCATAGAACTCAGCGAAGCAGTAAACATTCTTCAACATACGGTACCTTGGCCTCTTACTCATTCCAAAGTGCGAAGCTATATGAAACTATCGCTCAATTCCGAAGTAAATTAATTTATCCTTTGGGTGAAATAATATGAGAATATCGTTCAACTCAGATGAAGAACATAAGAGAGGCACCATATAGTCCGAATGCTTTTGAAATAACAGTGAAGATGGAACTGTAATCATTTGCGACCTTTTCGTTTATCTCTCTCATCTCTCTCTCTCTCTCTCTCTCTCTCTCTCTCTCTCTCTCTCTCTCTCTCTCTCTCTCCAAATACAAAATAAGAACAGGCAATTTGAACTGTATTTATGAATTTAATTAAAAGATAGGCTATCTATAATATAACAGCAACAAATGCAGCTGTTTCCTAGTTCACAGCAGGACAACGGCCTCAGAAATATCCTTTTTACCACCACGCTGGCCACTGCAAATTGATGATGGTAGTAGACTGGTCTGATGCTCACAACAAACCAACCTAGTATGGGCAGCTTTGCTGATCATAGTGATGGGCAAAACCCTTTCCTTACGTTAAGGTATCACCAATTAGAAAGGTATATATATATATATATATATATATTATATATATATATATATATATATATACTTAGACCTTTGCTTAAACATCCGTCTTTATATCTACACACCCAATTACTGTACGTTCCATAGGCAACGGATAGCAGTATTTAAGAACAAAGAAATAGCAGACAAAGAGTTATCAAATGAGAGAGAGAGAGAGAGAGGAGAGAGAGAGAGAGAGAGAGAGAGAGAGAAGCATAAAATTTGATTAGCCTCGCTTGTGCCACATGTAAATAGAATGTCTAATCGAGTATCAATATTAGTAAGGGAAATAATGTTGTTAGGAGGAAATTTGGCAACGCTGCTCATCTGTCACTCGAATCATTTAACTTTTAAAATAGCAATTAGTTTTATTCATATTATAATGTGTCATTTATTGTTAATTTCATTATATTATCTATATTATTTTCATCTTTATTATGAAATGCAACGGACCGTAGATGTTAGTCCTATCCCATTTCACTAGACTAATTCCAGGAAAAAAATAATGATCTTCTCGGGTAATTATGCCCAAATTATTCAAATAATAGAGAAAACCCACATAGAAAACAATGGAGTAGGCCTAGTTTTACGTATCATAGCCATTCACTTTATTCTAATCACGAAGTAGACGTATATTTTTTTTTATCGAGACAGATTTACACCGACTCGCAAGGGGTGCCCTTTTAGCTCTGAAAATTTTTGTCCGAATACCATCACAGTTTTCAGATGATTACCAAGTAATGGGAATCAAAACTTTTTTACTAATCTAAATTTCTCTTTGATATAGGTTTTTGTCAATAAATAATGTTAAATAAATAAATATATTATAAAGTATCGTGATGATAAACCAAAATTTCATATCAACACCCGCCGAAGTCAACGACAGGAGCTTGTTTTCGGATGCACGCTCCATAATTTTGTTACTTTTCACATATTTCAACACAAATTGAGACAAATTACACTAAGAATAGAGAAAAAACATGTTATTATAAACTTATTTTGAATACCAGAATTACGGTGGAATTGATAAAATTAACTCATGGTGAAAATATCGGTTCGGTTAAAAGCAAGACTCGCGTAGAGTGGGTCCTGGGTAAAACGACCAAAGGGAGAATGGAAGGGAGATTGTAACTCGGCGGTGAAATTATAAATTCGCTTAATTGTGATTTTTATGCAATTTATGCAACACTACAGTATCCTCAAACTGAAAATGTTGCTAATAATAAAATCTAAACCTTAAACAAAATAACAAACCCTTTCTATACGGACTTACATCATAGTCCTATGATGGAAGTTCGTATAGAAAGGTTTTGTTATTCTTTTCGTAACGTTTTAGTATTATATTGATAGTAATATTTTCGGTTAAAGATACTTTAGTGTTGCATAAATTACATAAAAGTCACACGCATACAGCACATACTCATAAATGAACTAAATTATAGTTTTTATTTTGAAAGAGGTATAACTCTATGTGCGAGATCTTGATAATGTTTAATATAGGGTCACACTTGAAATTTCTCACCATATATATATATATATATATATATATATATATATATATATATATATATATATATATATATATATATATATATATACGGTTCACTTTCCCTTTGCCTACACATACTGTACACCGAATAGTCTGGCCTATTCTTTACAGATTCTCCTCTGTCCTCATACACCTGACAACACTGAAATTACCAAACAATTCTTCTTCTCTCAAGGGGTTAACTACTGCAATGTAATTGTTCAGCGACTACTTTCCTCTTAAGGGTAAGGGTACAAGAGACTCTTTAGCTATGGCAACCAGCTCTTCTAGGAGAAGGACACTCCAAAATCAAACAATTCTTCTCTGGTCTTGGGTAGTGCCATAGCCTCTGTACCATGGTCTTTCACTGTCTTGGGTTAGAGTTCTTTTGATTGAGGGTACACTCAGGCAAACTATTCTATCTAATTTCTCTTTTGTTAAAGTTTTTGTAGTATATATTGAAAATGTTCATTTTTTAATGTTGTTACTTTTCTTGAAATATTTTATTTTTCCTGTTTCCTTACCTCACTGGGCTATTTTCCCTGTTGGGACCCCTGGGCTTATAACATCCCGCTTTTACAACTAGGGTTGTAGCTTAGCAACTAATAATAATAATAATAATGATAATAATAATAATAATACTGTACATGGTCCACATAAGTACCATTTGCCATACATGGTCAATATAAGTACCATTTACTGAACATGGTCTATAATGAGTACGGTTCACTATACATGGTCCTCTTAAGTGCCGTTTACTGTACATGGCCCGTATAAGTGCCGTTTACTGTACGTGGTCCATATAAGTGCCGTTTACTGTACGTGGTCCATATGGGTGCCGTCTACTGTACGTGGTCCATATGGGTGCCGTTTACTGTACGTGGTCCATATGGATGCCGTTTACTGTACGTGGTCCATATGGGTGCCGCTTACTGTACGTGGTCCATATGGGTGCCGTTTACTGTACGTGGTCCATATGGGTGCCGTTTTACTGTACGTGGTCCATATGGGTGCCGCTTACTGTACGTGGTCCATATGGGTTCCGTTTTACTGTACGTGGTCCATATGGGTGCCGTTTACTGTACGTGGTCCATATGGGTGCCGTTTACTGTACGTGGTCCATATAAGTGCCGTTTACTACGAAACTTTTTATTTGAATCAACTCTTTCCCAGAAAATTTCTTTCAAACTTCTATTCGTTTGATCATAAACTCAGAAATCATAAGTGGAGAGAGAGAGAGAGAGAGAGAGAGAGAGAGAGAGAGGAGAGAGAGAGAGAGAGAGAGAGAAGTTTGACTTGAATGAAAATAATGACAGAATAATAAAATATTTGAAGTGATCATTGATGTTCTCGATACTTAAATCCAACAGCATCTCGGTTCAATTGAGAACATTTCTATTTAATAATTGATTTTGAATCTTTTGAGTAAATAATTGGTTTTACCGTTACATTTATTCTTTCTTTCATTAAAAAAAATACTTATAAATCATTAGGTAACAGAATCAACAAATAGATATTCACATAAAGGACACATTTCAGCAATAGGCCTATAGTGGAGGCTCGGCTTCATGCATGAGACTGTCATGTTTCAAATTAAATTTGTCAACATCTGTAATTAACGCCTACATAATATCATGATTCTTAATTAAATTATTTCATGAGAGAGAGAGAGAGAGAGAGAGAGAGAGAGAGAGAGAGAGAGAGAGAGAGAGAGAGAGAGATTCATGCTGGTATAAAGCCATCCAACTTCATATGTGAAAAGGCCGACCGAAGTCTGCCTCTCTATCTTTCCCCATAGCGTCTTTCTGTCACCTGCTTCCTCCTGGCCTGGGCTGTTCACGGACACCACCAGGAGAAGGAGGTTGTCTGAATGTGGGCCTTCTGTTTTAAAATCTCCTAAAGATTTGGCTAATTATTGCTAGAAATCTTCCTCTATGGATTTACTGTACCTTCGCAAGCATTTACTGTATATCTCCGAAGGAGACGAAAATAAATGGAAAAGATTTATCCCAGCGGGAAATCCTGACTGAACTAGACGTTTTTTTCTCACAATGTTTCGATCAGAAGCATAAATGTTCAGTCATAGAACTCTGGGAAGCACTCAACATTCTTCAACATTCCAAAGGTCGAAGCTATATGAAACTATCGCTCAATTCCGGGGAAAACTCTGTAATACTTTGGGCGAAATAATAAAAGAATATCGTTCAACTCAGATGAAGAACATAAGAGAGGCTCCCTATAGTCCGAGTGCTTTTGAAATAACGGTGAAGATGGAACCCTTATCATTTGCGACCCTTTCATTTATCTCTCTCTCTCTCTCTCTCTCTCTCTCTCTCTCTCTCTCTCTCTCTCTCCAAATACAAAATAAGGAGAGGCAAATTGAACTGGATTTATGAGTTTAATTAACAACAACAAATGCAGCCGTTTCTAGTTCACAGCAGGACAACGGCCTCAGACATATCATTTTTAACACCATGCTGGCCACTGCAAATTGGTGATGGTGGGAGACTTTGGTCTGATCGCTCACAGTAAACCAACCTAGTATGGGTTGCCCTAAAATCTAAATAGTAGCCTTACAGCCTGATCATAGCGATAGGCAAACCCTTTCACTACGTCAAGGTATCACCTCTTAGAAAGAGATACACACACACACACACACACACACACATATATATATATATATATATATATATATATATATATATATATATATATATATATATATATATATAGTTTCTTGTAGTGTCCGCAACCTCACCATCCTTGTGAGCTAAGGATGGGGGTGTTTGGGGGAGCCTGTAGGTGTACCAGCTGAGTGACCAGAAGCCATTGCCTTGCCCTCCCTGGTCATAGCTTGGGTGGAGAGGGGTTTTGTCTCTGATCATATGTATATATGGTCAGCTTCTAAATTTCTAGGACATTGTTACTGTCCCTTGCCTCTGCCCATCATGAGGGGCTATATTGGAAAGCCTGGAAATTCGTCTTCATGTGTAGGCCTATATGACGTGATTTGCCATAACCTGTTTTCTGATGGGAGCTTCAGACTGGCCGTAAGTCATAAGGTACATTATTCTATCATTGCCGATGTTTAGCTGAGAGAGAGAGAGAGAGCGTGTGTGTGTCATTCATCACCCCCCACTCCTACAAGGGCACGTGGGGGATGTGGTTGAGGTGTGGGGCTGCAAGGAAAGGATTAGAAATGAGATGTGGCCACTACACTGAAGAGAAGGATTGGGGTTTTTCTCTAAGACCGATTCACTCCCAAGCACTCCACATCTTGCATCTAAACACACACCCTGTCACGTCTAAGCACTCATCCTACAACAACCAAGGACTCACCCTCCCCCAACCAAGCACTTGCCCTCACAACGCCCTCTCCTACCAAAGGACTCCAATTTTGTGCCTAACACTCATCCTCTCGTGCCTAAACACTTGCTCTCTTGCACCTAAGCACTCATCTTCTCGCACTTAAGCCCTTTCTCTCTCATGACCATGCACTTGTTCCCTCGCGCCTAAGCACTCTATCTCTTGCACCTAAACACATCCTCTCTCGCACCTAAACACATCCTCTCTCGCACTTAAACACTTGACCTCTTGCACCTAAACACATCCTATCTCGCATCTAAAGACTTGATCTCTTGCACCTAAACACATCCTCTCTCGCACCTAAACATTTGATCTCTCGCACCTAAACACTTGATCTCTCGCACCTAAACACATCCTCTCTCGCACCTAAACACTTGATCTCTTGCACCTAAACATCTCCTCTCTCGCACCTAAACACTTGATCTCTTACACCTAAACACATCCTCTCTCGCACCTACACTTGATCTCTCGCACCTAAACACATCCTCTCTCGCACCTAAACACTTGATCTCTCGCACCTAAACACATCCTCTCTTGCACCTAAACACTTGATCTCTCGCACCTAAACACTTGATCTCTCGCACCTAAACACATCCTCTCTCGCACCTAAACACTTGATTTCTCGCACCTAAACACATCCTTTCTCGCACCTAAACACTTGATCTCTCGCACCTAAACACTTGATCTCTCACATCTAAACACATCCTCTCTTGCACCTTAACACATCCTCTCTCGCACCTAAACACTTGATCTCTCGCACCTAAACACTTGATCTCTTGCACCTAAGCAACCAACCTTTTGCGCCTAAGCCCTTTCTCACTCTACCTAAACACTTGCTTTATTGCACTTGGACAATCAGCCTCCCACTCCTACACACTTGTTCTCTTGCCCCTAAGCACGTGCCCTTTCGTACCTAAGCATTGGTTATATATATATATATATATATATATATATATATATATATATATATATATATATATATATATATATATATATAATATTCAGTTCTCTACTCAAAAAGGGATTGACTCAAAAAGATTTTCAGCAAGTTTTAAAGGTTTAAAGGTCGCTCATTTTTTATCATTATTATTATTATTATTATTATTATTATTATTATCATTTATTATTATTATTATTATTATCATCATTATTATTATTATTATTATTACTAGCTAACCTACGACCCTAGTTGGAAAAGCAAGCTGCTATAAGCCCAAGAGCTCCAACAGGGAAAAATAGCCCAGTGAGGAAAGGAAATAATATGTTTGTACCAACACACGCACATTTACTATACCAAAATGCTCCTTGTAACGGACCCTAGATGTTAGTCCTATTCCATTTCACTAGACTGACTGCAAGACAAAATAATTATCTTCTCAGGTAATTAAGCCAAAATTATTCAAACAATAGAGAAAACCTACATAAAAAGCATTGGCGTAGGCCTAGTTTTATGTATCAAATTCGTTCACTTTATCCTAACAGGAAATAGACGTATTTCGTGTTCGAATATCTTTTATAGGTAGTAGGTTGGCCAGGGCCCCAGCTACCTGTTGAGATACTACCGCTAGAGTTATAGGGTCTTTGATTGTCCAGACAGTACTACATTGGATCCTTCTCTCTGGTTACGGTTCACTTTCCCTTTGCCTACACATACACCGAATAGTCTGGCCTATCCTTTACACATTCTCCTCTGTAGGCTACTCATACACCTGACAACACTGAGATTACCAAACAATTCTTCTCTCAAGGGGTTAACTACTACACTGTAATTGTTCAGTGGCCACATTCCTCTTGGTAAGGGTAGGAGAGACTCTTTAGCTATGGTAAGCAGCTCTTCTAGAAGGACACTCCAAAATCAAACCATTGTTCTCTAGTCTTGGGTAGTGCCATAGCCTCTGTACCATGGCCTTCCACTGTCTTGAGTCAGAGTTTTCTTGCTTGAGGTTACACTCGGGCACACTATTCTATCTGATTTCTCTTCCTCTTGTTTTGTTACAGTTTTTATACTTTATTTTGGAAATATTTATTTTAATGTTATTGTTCTCAAAGTTTTCTATTTTTCCTTGTTTCCTTTCCTCACTGAGTTATTTTCCCGTTGGAGCTCTTAGGCTTATAGCATCCTGCTTTTACAACTAGGGTTACAGCTTAGGAAATAATAATAATAATAATAATAATAATAATAATTCTAACTTGGACGTGGCATATGTAGTTATAATTGTGAAGGTTTAACGGTTTTAGGCATCTGTGAATCAAGTTACTTAGTCATAGACTAAAATGAAACAAAAATTCCTAATATAGTTATGATTTACAACTTTAAATCAAAATATTGAAATCGAACGTTGGGACTCAGAGACGAGAATTCTCTCTCTCTCTCTCTCTCTCTCTCTCTCTCTCTCTCTCTCTCTCTCTCTCTCTCTCTGCGAAAATTCTTCTGTTAAAAAGATATATATCATTACAATAAGCAACGTAAATAATGACCCTCTGGTGGATATACGAGGTGCCTCACACTGAGGGACCTGGGGGAACCCAAACAAAAAATAAGGCAATAAGGTAAGGATCTGTCTCTCTCTCTTCATATATACAGTACATGTGATTGAAACAATAAGAAAATTCTTCCGTCAGAAAGATATATATACCATTACTTAAAAGACAAAGGAAATAATCCCACTTACTGTCTGACGTCTTAAGGGTGAGAACAGATTGTTCAAGGTGACTGGATAAACACTAAAATGTTGTGTAATTATTTAACTATTTGGTGGATTTTGTTTCTTATTATATATAATAAATTCTAATTGAGAATGTGTAGCTTATGTTTTACAAAATATATCTGGACCCAATATCTGAATATATCGTTTTCTGTGTGCATAGGCCTCGATGCTCTCAATGACGTTGGGGGGGGGGGGGGGGGAGGCGGGGAGAAACAGTATTATACAATGACTTATGTGTAGCTCTTGTTTGAATAGATAGCAGCTGTTGATACGATACATATATATATATATATATATATATATATATATATATATATGTATATATGTATATATATATATATATATATATATATATATATATATATATATATATGTATATATATATATATATATATATATATATATATATATATATATAGATAGATAGATAGATAGATAGATTAGATAGATATATGCATATATATATTCATAGAGAGAGAGAGAGAGAGAGAGAGAGAGAGAGAGAGAGAGAGAGGAGAGAGAGAGAGAGAGAGAGAGTTATATTCCATTATTCTCTGTAATGCTAAAGAGTAGATTTTTATTAGCCTAAATTGTGCCAAATGTAAATTTCAAATCAAGTATCAATATTAGTAAGGGAAATAATGGTGTCAGGGGGAAATTTGGCAACGCTACTCATCTGTCACTCGAGTTATTCGTTTTCTGAAATATAAGCATTTTTATATTGTTCATGATGTTTTATTTATTAATATTTTTCATAATATTGTCTATAACATTTTCACATTTATTACAAAATGATAATTTTCAAATAGTTTATATGAAAATAGACCTTATCGATATGCAGTAAATCGAAGTTACTCAAGAGTTATCACCGACCTTAAAGACGAGGGAATAGAGAAGGAAACCCTTCCACTGTCACATACGCCCTTCTGACATTGAAGAAAATGCACACTTCGTATAAGAGAGAGAGAGAGAGAGAGAGAGAGAGAGAGAGAGAGAGAGAGATTCCCCATAATGCTAAAGCGTAGTTTCTTGTTAGTCTCACTTGTTGCCAAATGTAAATGGAAAGGCTAATGTAGTATCAGTGTTATTAAGGGAAATAAATGTGTCAGGAGGAGATTTGGCACCGCTGCTCATCGCTCACTCGAATCATTCGGTTTTTGAAATCTAAATATGTCTATTTTGTTCACAATGTGTGATTTATTGTTATTTTTATTATATATACCATTTATATAATGTTCATATTTATCATGAAATGCAAATTTTCAAATACATTCAAAATTATAGACCTATTAAAGTCTAGAAAAGCTGAAACCTTAAGAATCCTCTATTCAAGTTACTGTATTCGCCTTGAACAAACACACGCACGCACACTCACATTTACGATAGCAGGTTGCTACACACTTGTCCTTCCCGTATCCTATCAAGTCCCTCTCCTATCCTACACCGTATCTTACACTTTCCCCTCTCCTCTTCTTTCCTAACATGACCCTCAGACAATAATGCTCAAATATTGAAATGATAAAGGAAATGCACATAAGAAACAATGGTGTAGGCCTAGTTTTACATGATCTCGAAGTAGAAGTATTTTGTGTTCGAATGTCATTAATTCCAACTTCGACTTTGCACAAGTAGTCATCATTGTGAACGTTTTACGATCATAGGCAAGAAATATGCATCTGCAAATCAAGTCACTTAGGCCTACACTCAAATAAAGCATTAAATTATCAAATAATGTTATGATTAACGACACTAAATCCAAGATTCATAAACGAAGCCGACGCCAAATGAAATCGAACGAAAATTCTTCCGTTAAAAGGACGTATACCATTGTGAAAAACAAACTGAAATGACCCTCAATCTTTGATATCGTAAGGGTGGGAACTGTTTACTGTCATATAGTTACTTACCTTTTTGCTAATTTCATTTATTATTAACTATAACATATTTCAATTTGACCTTTCCGTCATATTAAATTGAAAATGTGAAACTGGAGGGACAAAATAAGTATCATTGTTCAAACAAACAAACTAAAACCACTCGCTAGGCCTATGTTCCAATGCAACCTGCAGCAAAACACTACACCGCTTAAGTGTTTACTTAGGTTTTACTTACATCAATTATTCTAATATTTTTCGTTATTACTATTCGTAAATAGAAAATTAAATTAAAAGTTTTAAGCTTAAAACGAAGTTTTAACTACTGGTTTATTACTACTCAGTTAAGTCGGGGGGGGGGGGGGGGGTTGGTCAGTTTTCCTACCTAGGCCTAAGTTGTCCAACTGCAGCTAAATGTTGTTTAAAAAAAAGGTTTCCAATTCAAATTCAAGTCAAATATCAAACCTAAAACCTTCAGAATACAACAGATTTCAGTTCAGCTGTTGTACAGACACAGATCTACTGTATAGATATATATCTTTCTAACTATCTTTTATTATCCCAACTGATATGAAGGTGTAATAATTAAGGGATAAAAGTAAAGATTGAGATTCTCTTTATTAATTCATTTATCATACAGGTAAATTAGGCCTAATTACAACCAGAAGGTTTAATCAAACAAGACGATTTGTATTCGGAATTGTGTTTAAAGTATGAAAGGACATCATCAAGTGCGGGGTGTTCGATGTCGAACGGCCGTGGCCCTCTGCCCAAAACTTCTCCATTCATTCCGATCTTGAGCCTTCCTTTCCAACTCCACCATCGTTAGCCCGCACATCTCCATGATATTGTCACTCAATCTAGTTTTAGGCCTTCCTCTCGGTCTTGTACCATAGACTGATCCAATTAGTAGCGTTCTTTCCAGAGAATATTGTGTTTCCGAACCTGGTGTCCAATAAAAGTTAGTTTTCTTTCATCCAAAATGAATACGTATATTGTTTGAAACTTTTCAATTGATTTTTCTGTGTATTAACAAAACATAATAAAATAAGAATATATATTAAAGAGCATCATTGTCTTATGAACGCATATTTAAAAGCTCAAGAACTCGGAACTTTTCTTGTGTCTACATTTGATCAATCTGGTCCTCTGTTTATCACTCGTAACTTAATTTACACTTTGGGGAGGTTTTGTAATATATAGTTACTTATAGAGACCATGTACAGTAAATAGTACTTATAGTCTTACATTTAGTTCATGAAAATATCGTTGCCTATTTTGAAACAGACATGGTTGCTCAGTTTATTGGTTTGTTATATATCAAAGGAGACTTCTCTCTCTCTCTCTCTCTCTCTCTCTCTCTCTCTCTCTCTCTCTCTCTCTCTCTCTCTCTCTCTCTCTCTCTCTGATTTAAAAGACAGATATACTTCCTTTTCATCATAGATTTATTCAAAGCTATTTTTATTCATCATCTCCACTGTCCTCTCAGCTATCTGATCTATCTCTAAATGTTGACAGACGACGTATATACTCTCTAGTTCTTCCAGGTTTTGTTTCTTTGTAGCCACCGAATACAGTACTCCACTTTTAGGTTCCGCCCAGAATATTCGAAGAATTACCAACAGGTTCAGCCAGTTCAAAATTTAAGAGATCACACGACAAGGAGCAAAAACAACTTGAACCTTGTTACTCTGCAAGGAGCAAAAACAACTTGAACCTTGTTACTCTGCAAGGAGCAAAAACAACTTGAACCTTGTTACTCTGCAAGGAGCAAAAACAACTTGAACCTTGCTACTCTGCAAGGAGCAAAAACAACTTGAACCTTGTTACTCTGCAAGGAGCAAAAACAACTTGAACCTTGCTACTCTGCAAGGAGCAAAAACAACTTGAGCCTTGTTACTCTGCAAGGAGCAAAAACAACTTGAACTTTGTTACTCTGCAAGGAGCAAAAACAACTTGAACTTTGTTACTCTGCTTTGATTATTCTTGGTAAGTATCGTTCAAGTTTAATATCTTCTTCCTCTGTATTAAGTTGTAGGAAAATTACATTGGATGCATTTTTGTCTAAAAGATCACGGTTATCACCGGTGTTTTCTGTCGATATTGATAAGAAATTTACAAGTAAATGAATAGACTAATTGTATGTACTCAAGATAAGAAATAGAGTAAGTCTATTGTTCTTTTGCTCCTAAAAATGATTTGGTTATATTTCGACATCTTGAGTTATTATGAAACTTATCAAGCCTGATAATATTCTAACATAATTAACACAAATATGTACAGTACAAATACATCATCTAACTAATCTTGTTTTACACGTATTGAATATCAGGTAGATCTTAAAATTATTCCTCAACTATGATATGCAACCTTTTAGATAATTTAAAACATAAGTTGGAATTTGGCAATAGTACTCTGTTTGAATGTGGGGTCATAACGTTTCCGAATATTTTTATCAATCCTGATAGACGTTATTATAGTTTAAATAAGAATGAATTTGCACATTACATATACAATATATATATCAGTCAAGAAATGCGGCAAAAAGTGCAGTAGATGATAGAAATACTTATTTTGTATTCATGAAGCTTTTTTTTTCTTTTTTTTCTTTTTTTTTTTTAGTCAGAGTATTATTGCTGTTGGCGTATTAGTTTTCAATGGAGCTTTTCATCCGTTTTCCCTGTGTGTTACAGACCCCTCTTGAGTACTTTTGCAGTGAATTTATCTACTGTGCTTCAAGCGTTAAAATGTTGTGCTGTAAATGACATTAAAACGTTTCTCGTGTTGAAAGATAAATTTGTGTTGCAGGAAAAGTGGATGCTAATTATAGGTCTCGCTCATTTGATGGTAAGACACCTTTTGTAAAGAGACCAAGTTAAATTGAGTTGAAATGACACATTAAGAAAAGAGATTTTACATTTTAGCCAATTGACATCTCCCGCTATGTTTTTGACTTCACAGTATCTATTGGCTTACAATCAAAAGGTTTTTGTGTTCAAGTGGAATTGTAGAAATCTGTCGTCATGTATTACGTGGAAAGCCTCCCCTTGAACTGCATAGAAAATCCTTCTAAGTTCATTATAAATCTAAAGGACTTCCTCCGAGAAAAAACCTTGTTAGAACTAAACATTTGAAGCAAAGTAATATTACTTCGTGGCATGAGCCTTACACGACATCATCTCAAGTAATGATATTGTGTAAAATTATCTAATTTATAACATTTCGAATATTTTGTGAATATAAGAGCATGCAGTATATATATATATATATATATATATATATATATATATAGTATATATATATATATATATATATATATATATATACAGTATATATATATATATATATATATATGATATATATATATATATATACAGTATATATATATATATATATATATATATATATACAGTATATATATATATATATATATATATATATATATATGATATATATATATATATATATATATATATATATATTATATATATATATGATATATATGATATATATATATATATATATATATATATATATATATATATATATATATATATATATATATATATATATATATAGAATAGATCTATCATACATAAACTATGAAGAGATTGATGTATGTCTATAAGTGTGCTACTTTTATAAGCACACATTGAGTATGTGTTGTTTAAGATGTTAAGGCTGGATAACGAAGTACATCTTATTAGCTTTAAAAGTATTTATTCTCTAAAAACAACAGAGTTAAACATCTCCATCATAGGAGGGAGCTGGTTTGGTCGGAAGACCAATTCTGGTGAAGTATAGATATGAACTGATTAAATTATCGATATCACAGATATCCTATGCTTAGTTGATGTAGCATTTTAAACACAATCTCGGAAGACACCTGCATCCGGTGACGTCACAAATTTTCACACACTGATGCATTGGTGTTGACGTTTAAGAAAAATGTTACATTGCCGAGGCTGCATAGTGCATCCTGTTTATGATTTTACATGACTACAGCAAATCTCACGGCTAGCATCTTCATCCAAAATGACATATTACGTCATGTGTTTTAAACATGTAATAACAATTATTTCATTTATTACATTAGCTCGGCCAGCTATCTCAATTTTTTCAAAAAAAATTTAACAACAAGCCAAAACATGTTTACTAGGCGTAACTGGACATATGTATTATTCTTTGTTTAACTTTAGCCATAAGCAAACGAGGACGAATGTCCAAATAGGCACATCAGAAAATAATAACAACAATGCATATGAAAAGATATTACCAAAGCAAAGAAAAAAAATGCATGATAAATAAAGATCATATATATGGTACATTGCTAGCAAATGATTATATGGTACCAAAAAAAAAAATACTGACATACATATGATTCGGTAACTTGTTAAAGAATATTTGTTACCTTTGTCAGAAACATAGATTAACATAATACGGTAACTAATAAAAATATTTGTTACCTTGGTAAAAATTCAATTTTTTAGTGCACAAACACGAATTCCTGGTACATAAACGTACCACGGTTTCGTACACACACACACATATATATATATATATATATATATATATATATATATATATATATATATATATACATATATATATATATATATATATATATATTTATATATAGGGCTGATATATTTTATTAGATGCCCATAGATTCTGTTAATTTAATTTTTTTTTCTCTTTTCTTTTTAACATTCCGGCTTATATATTTTATTAGATGCCGAGAGAAAAAATGATTTATATATTTTTTTTTAAATGTTTTTTTAAAATGTATTTTTAACCATGCAAAGTTCAAACATTTCCTCATTTACATATTACTAGTGTACTAACAGCTTTTCTTACAAACTCAAATTCCAACATTTTACTCCTTTATCGAATGAGGTGGCCACTTCAAACGGCTTTAAACTGAATTAAATGAGGAGTTTTGTCTGGACATGGCGAAACGTTCTGTTTTAGCTTCCTGCTGTACCGTAACCTACGCCAAACAAGGATGTTC
Organism: Palaemon carinicauda; assembly: GCF_036898095.1. Taxonomy (NCBI): domain Eukaryota; kingdom Metazoa; phylum Arthropoda; class Malacostraca; order Decapoda; family Palaemonidae; genus Palaemon; species Palaemon carinicauda. The sequence continues at coordinate 1,189,177 of NC_090731.1, forward strand.
ACGGCGATAAATATCACCACCGTGATACCCTAACCTGCTAGTAGTATGGGGTGAAGAATTTCCTTATAAGTCGGTGACAGGTGGTCCATTTCGGTCAATTTCATCAACCGCTTGGCAACTTGTTGATTGTACGGGAGAGGTAGTGCTGGCATTGTAGATGTCCACGTGAAGTTCGCGAAGTAGGCTCGTTCTCTGATGAGTGTCCTTAGACCAGTCACCATGGAATTGGGGGAAGTCCCGATACAACCATCTGCTGCAACAAAGATGTGGGCGAAAGACGTGGATCCGTCAGGGCATGATACATTGAAGCCGTCCTTGTCGTATCGCATCCACGAGCCATTGTTCAGTCTGCAATTGAACTCATTATTGTCAAAGGGATAAAGCTTATCCAGACAATTTTCACTTGTATGGGAGAGAGCACCGTCTAGCACTATACCTAACTCGCATGAATCCATTAAGTTTTTATGGAATTCAAATGAGTCAGCTGAACATATTTTTCCATCCATTGCGTCTGAACAGTGAGTTAATTGATTTAAATCTTTAATGGCCGTATATGTTTCCTTGTCTGGGGAAATCAATACGTGTCCTGTCAAACTGGATATTACTGGATTTGAGTGATTCGTCATGAAAGTCGGAAATGGTGATATCCTGTAAGATTGCCAGGCATCAGAAGAATCAAAGGGAATTGTAATCCTAATCTTGTTATTATCAATGCTTACTGCAATTAGGCTGTAATAAAATTCTAACCTACGTTCGCCTAACAAAGGAACATAGCCTAGTTTATCCCTTCCGTTCTCCAGAATTAACTTTAAGTAATTTATAGGCAACAAATGGGTCGACAGTACACCTTTAGTCGCTAACGTGATAGCTTCTACATAATCCTTGGATTTCTCAATGAAATGTGCAATTCTGTTATGTATGTGATCTATCTTTGAATCATAATACGTTAACGTTGCCAACAAATCCTGTACTTCCATAATCTGAATGATATTATTTGAATGTTCATTTACTAAATCCATAATTTGATTGATTGAAGCTAACTGATTCCTTAGTTCTGACATAATCAATTCATCTTCATGAGTCAAGAACTCAATTTTCTTATTTTGATTACTAATTTTAAGACGATTGGAAATTCCTAAACCTAAACTTGCAATAGACCCAAAGATGTTTAATGCAGCATAAATAAACGGATTTCGTCTTTCTTTATGTTCGTGTCCTACAGTCCACATCAAAAGGTCATAAGCCAAAGATCCTGTCTCGTAAGTCTTATTTTTCAAGTCATCAGATAGCATCTCTGCAACTTTTAATGTTGATCCAAGCAAACTCTCTGTAGTCAAATGAAAATGTCTTCTATGCAACTCATCCAATGAGGCAGAAAACCTTGAAATGGCGGTTCTTAAGCTAGTGACATCATTCTCTTGAAGAAAAATTGCTTGCATATTCACTTCTACAACTACGTTGCTTGATGTAATAAAAACGTCTTCTTGTCTTTCAACTATAGTGCCATATTTGAAATTTATACTTTTAGTTTTAGAGCTCATCCCACACGAGAAAAATGTCTGAGCTAACAATATCACTCCCAACAACAAAAAATTCATCTTGGAAACCTGTAACGAAAAAAATATATGTAATTACTCCTGTATTAAGAAGAAAACTTTTAATCACATAAAATAAAAAAAAATTTCCCTCACTTCTTTCCCTCTCTTTTCTTTTTTCTTTTTAATTTCTTATGTGAGCCAATGGTACTATTCTCTCATCCGTGGGTTGGGATACGTTTTGAACTCTAAACCTATTGGCCGTTAATGTTTCCAAAATGTTAAATGGGCCTTCAAACTTAGATGTTAGTTTATAATTGAGTCCTTTACGCACATTGATTTGAATATAAATGTTATCACCCACGGTATATGTTTTAGTTGGCTTCGCTATTTTATCATGATAGCTTTTCATTATGATTTGTGATTCTTCTAAATTCTTTCGAAGGATATCATATCGACTTATACTTGCATTTATACATTCTTTTAAAGGATTTGATAGATTAGTTGTAGGCGTTAATACATGGAAAGGCGTTCTAACTGGGGTACCATACAATGCTTCATGCGGTGACATTTTAATTGATATATGATATGAATGATTCTGAGTACTCAGTGCCGCCGGTATTGCAATATCCCAGTTGGGGTCTGATCCCCCTAGTGTTACTCTTAATATGTTTAAAATCTTCCTATTTGCTCTTTCCACTAGCCCATTCGACTCTGGGTGATATATCATGGTATTTATTTTCTTTATGCTGAGGAATTCACACAATGAGGTAAGAAAGTGATTATTAAATTCACCACCCGAGTCTGAGATTATTATGTGTGGAATTCCATGTTTACAAATGTAACACTCGTAAAACTTCCTAGCGCATTCAATCGCAGTTTTAGTTTTAAGCGCTATTAGTTCTGTATATCTAGTTAAAGCATCTATAATTACTAAGAGGTGCTTATTTCCTCTGTCTGACTCGTAAAATCCTGTTAACAAATCTAAATGTATTCTTTCAAAGAGTTGATTGGGCACAGGATAAGCCCCTAGGCTGACAGGTGTTTTCGTATGCCCTTTGCTTTCCTGACATGTGCGACAATTAGCTATGTGTCTTTTTATATCTGTAAGCATCGTATGCCAATAAAAAAATGATTTGGCTTTCTGTGACATTAATGAGAACCCCGGGTGTCCATGTAACGGATTTGAATGCAACCAATTCAGGACAGTGGAAATAAGTGAGATTGGTACTACTACCTGGTCGTTAGTTACATGTGGTGTACTGCGGGTTTTCCTTGTCACAGTCCTACACAGAATATTATCTTTGATTATATAATTCGGCTGCTTGTACTTTATATATCCCTTTTCCTTATGATTGCCTTTCAAAGCATTTATAATTGTTTCTATTTTCTGATCTTTTCTTTGCTCAGTCTGTAACAATTCAGCGCTCCAGCCTAAATCTTCTTGTTCAGATATCGTTTTAACAATAGGCATGGATGTTGATATATCTATTAATTCAGCTAAAGGCTCCATACAAGATGACACGGGGTTGCGTGATAATGCATCCGCAATGATATTTGCTTTCCCAGGTAAATACCCGATTCTTGCGCCAAAATCTTGAATGATCAAATGCCACCGAGTTCGTTTAGGGCTGTGGTTGAAGCCTTTAAAGAACTCTGTTAGTGGTTTATGGTCAGTAAGAACCTTAACGGGATAACCGTAAATTATGAACTTAAAATGCACTTGTGAATTAACAATAGCTAGCCCTTCCTTGTCTATTACTGCATACTTACTTTCGGAAGTTCTCAATTTTCGAGAATAGAAAGGTATCGGGAAAAATTTTTTATCATATTGCTGAAGCAATACCCCTCCTACTCCTAAGTCTGATGCGTCTGTTGCAATGAAGAATTCCTTACCGAAGTCAGGAAATTTTAAGATAGGAGAACTACACAGTTCATCTTTCAAAGTATTAAACGCCTGTTGATGTTGCTCAGACCATATGAAATCTACGCCCTTCTTCGTAAGATCAGTTAAAGGAGCGGCTATTATTGAATAGTTGCGTATAAAACGCCTGTAATATCCACTACAACCCAGAAATTGCTGTATTCCCTTGACATTAGTAGGTATGGGAAAATTACGTATAGCCGACACCTTATCATGGACTACTTTAAGACCTTGGCTTGACACCATGAAACTCAAATATATTAATTCTGTTTTGAAAAATTCACACTTACTAATCTTTACCCTTAAGTTATGTTGTCTTAATCTCTGTAGTACTAGTTCTAACTTACGTAGATGTTCTTCTAAGGTGTTGGAAAAGATTACAAGATCATCCATATAGGCATGCAATATATCCCCTAACAAGTCTCCAAACACTATGTTAATCATTCTTGTAAATGTTATAGGAGCACAACGTAAACCAAAAGGCATCAGTAAAAATTCATAATGTCCCCTGGCTGTGCTGAAGGCTGTGTATGGGATACTATCTTCTTCTAATGATATCTGGTGAAAACCTTTAAGTAAGTCCAAACTGGTAAAATATTTATTCTGACCTAACAAAGACAAAATATCGTCAGTACATGGCACTGGGAATCGATCAGGGATCGTCTCCTCGTTTAGACGACGGAAGTCGACGCAGATATGCCATGTTCGATCTTTTTTCGGTACAACTATTAAAGGAAAATTATAAGGGCTGTTTGATTTCCTAATGACTCCTTCTAGCATTTTACCTACTTCATCATTTATTTCATTCTGGAATTTCATAGGGAGTCTGTACGAGGGTACATAGATAATTTTCTGCTTGTCCTTTAACCTTATTTGATGCTCGATCACATCTGTTTTTCCTAAGGATCCATCTGTAGTGGAAAAAACATCATGATATTTAGTTAAAAGTTCAAAAATTTTCTGCTGAATTTCTTCGTCTTGAATGTCTTTATTGATTTTATTTTTAATAGACCGCAAAAGGGATTCATCCGCAACTGATTGAGAGTGATTGATCTCAGCAACGGTAAGAATCCGATGTTTATAAACTTCTACATCCAAGATATGTTGATTTTTGTGAATTACTAAAGTGTTATTTAAATGATTACAGTCTTCAATATTACATTGTTGATGTGAGCCTACTGTATAAATAGCTTGTGTGACAGACAATCCGTTAGTTTTCAAACTGTCGGAAAGGATTAATATTTCAGATCCCGGTAATGTTTTCTTTATTTGCACTATTAAATTCGAAGGTATGTTTGGTTCGATAGATTGCGTGCAAGATGATATTACGGGTGAACGAGAATTCTGCTGGGTCGCGTATATTATTTCTTTATTAGTGAGACAAGTTATTGGTTCTTCAACGTACGTTACGGTTACATTTGTCGTCTCCTTTTTATCGAAAACTGATTTTAAGGTATTAGAAGACTTATAGAATTTTCCTTTGATATACACGCCGTGCTTGGCAGGGGCTAAGATAATGTTTTGATTTCCCATACATGGGTATCCTATAATTACAGCTGGATACATATCAATGTTTTGTACAACAACAAATGTATCGGCAAACGTGCGTTTACCGACTTTGAACTGAACATGAGTTATGCCTATGACATTTAATTCATTATTTCCTATACCCGAGAGTCTAACTCCGGATTTTTCAATCGGAAAGTTCGAAAACAACAAATGATGTGTATTCAAATCCATGATATTACATGGACTACCAGAGTCAAAAAATAACGTAAAGGATTTGTGTTCTAAATTTACAGCATATAAGGTTGGTCATAACACATTTTGGCTTATTATTGTATGAATTCGTTGCAAATCTACGGGAGCATGCACTGTTTTACTTAATTCGGCCGTGTGTTTCATAGGAAAATCTATTGTCTCACAATTATCTGGTAAAACATTAAATTGATTATTCAATACTATTGATGTTGACATGAATGACCTTGACCCAACATCACTCTCTTCCCCTCTGGAGTTAACTATGTGGTATTTGCTTTGCTCTGCACATTCTGAAAATTAGTCTGACCTTGCGAGGTCTGGTTTGACGACTCAGGCTCAGCGATATTCAAAGAAGTGTTCGTTTGCTTTTGACTCTGAACTACATTGACATTTGGTTGTTTCTTCTTATTGTTAAAATGAGGATTTTTCTTTTTATTTCCATATGGAACTGACTGTGGAATTGACTGTGTATTTCTGGGATTCTGTTGTGTCTTACGCGAGTAACATTGATTGTATGAATGTGTCGAACTGTTATGAATCGAGCAGAATTTCGTTCTGCAGTCCGCGCTTAAGTGACCTTGACGTTTGCAATTATAACACGTCATTCCCGCTACTTGACTACTAACTTCATAGTGGCTTGATTAAGTGTATTTCGTAACGTTAATACTACATCCAAGGCTTCTTCACCCCCATAGACCGCGCGTAACCTAACTTTGAAATCATCCCAGGTAACTGCTTCTTGAAATGTAACACCTCTTAAATATGCACTCGCATCCCCCTTAGAAAAATCTATAAAACTTTTAGCTTCTTGTAATTGTACAAAAGGGTCTACGATTTGTTTGGCATTTAAATGGGCATCGACGGATGAAATCCATGACTCCACATTTTGTGGCAAGAACCCATTGACTCGACCCTGAAAAGGAAGGATTGCTGACCTGGCATTTACAAGCGTCACAATTGGAGGAGGATTAGTCTGGCCTACGCCACTAGGTCCAGGGGTAGGGCTCACAGGGGGAGTCATGACTGCTGTATTTCTTTTCCTATCTCTTCGACCCCTTGCAATTCTATCAAAATATCTATATGAATACAGACGTCCACTGCGTAAACGCATATGTATAATAAAATTCCCCAAACAATGTTACTAATCCCAAGACATTTCCCGAGAATTTCTGAAAGAAAACCGAACACAAAGATATTTCCTGTAAATTTCTGAAAGAAAAAGGAATTAGCACAAAGAGAGAAAAAATTCTAGATGAGAATTCGGAGTTGAACACAGTTTCCTTTAATGAAAGGAAAATAAAAGAATAGCAAATCACTCACCCCAGTAATAATCGACTAACGACTCGTGATAACTACACTTCACTGCCCAAACTGGAATGAATTTAAAAATTTGTACTTAGCTTATATATGGTTCTGTGTGATGTCGACACATCCTCTCTCTCTCTCTCTCTCTTGATGTTTTGTTAGTGATTTATCGTTCGAGTTTCCGTTGAATGTAGTGCTTCCTGGATATGTTTTGTAAACGTTGAACGTCAGTCCTTGGGTTTCCTAGAATGTTGATTGAAGATCCAGTTCATCAGTTTGTATTTATAACATTCATTAAATGTTAAATATTTCGATGGACTATATTACTTTGTCAAAATTGTAGATACATGTAGATAACGTTGAGTTCTTGAAGATCTTTCTCTGGTTTTACAGCTTTATTTTGATGTCTTGAAGATCTTCCTCTAATTCTTAGAGTTCAATATTATAGTTACTTGAAGATCTTTCTCTGATTCGTAGAGTTTAACCGCTGCCACCATTTATAAGTGTGCTACTTTTATAAGCACACATTGAGTATGTGTTGTTTAAGATGTTAAGGCTGGATAACGAAGTACATCTTATTAGCTTTAAAAGTATTTATTCTCTAAAAACAACAGAGTTAAACATCTCCATCATAGGAGGGAGCTGGTTTGGTCGGATGACCAATTCTGGTGAAGTATAGATATGAACTGATTAAATTATCGATATCACAGATATCGTATGCTTAGTTGATGTAGCATTTTAAACACAATCTCGGAAGACACCTGCATCCGGTGACGTCACAAACTTTCACACACTGATGCATTGGTGTTGACGTTTAAGAAAAATGTTACATTGCCGAGGCTGCATAGTGCATCCTGTTTATGATTTTACATGACTACAGCAAATCTCACGGCTAGCATCTTCATCCAAAATGACATATTACGTCATGTGTTTTAAACATGTAATAACAATTATTTCATTTATTACATGTCAACTTGTTCAGCATAAAAACATAGCTGCAAGTTTAAACCTCTGAAGTTTCACTGATTCAGCTGGCAGATTAGGTAGTTGAGAATGATTAGCTATTTGGTCCTGTTATTGTGAATCCTTTGATGAGTACTAGATTATATATTCCAGGTCCTGTATATTAGAAATGTTAGAGCTTCACACTCACCACCGGGACCAGCATAGGTAATTCAGCTTCTTGATTATGGCCGGGAGCACACTAGCGACTCTGTGGCGCCACAAAGCCACAGCATCGTGTGGCGGGATGTAGTCTCCCATAGGTTTCCATTGTTTTCAAAGTCACGCCAC
>NC_090731.1:1201994-1221994 GCF_036898095.1 Palaemon carinicauda
AACTTTGACTTCATAGTGCAATTACTGGGTTTCTCCGCACTTTCCCATTCATTCTTTGAAAGTTTCCGCCACTGAAGGAAATTATTGGCCAATGTGAAAAAGAGTAAGGTTGCGAGAATGAATTGAAACTAGGGAGATTGTAATGAATGTTTCATTTGTTTGAGTATAGAGGAGTAAACAATATGGTTGATGGCAAAATGAAAGGGGAGGATAATCACAAAAAAAAAAAAAAATGAAAAGCAAGAAAAGTAGCAGGATGTGTGTGTGTGTGTGTGTGTGTTCAAGAGTGGTAAATGACATGAGATGTATATTGAAGGTGAAGGTGGGGATGTCTGAAATTGTCCTTGAATGAACTTTCTTTTATGTATTGATGCTGAATGCGAGTCAAAGATAATGTTTAAGTGGTTGACATGAATTGTTTGTGAAGTACATTTTGGAGTCAACATAATTGATAAGGTCAGAATTGTAGAAATACTCAGCAGCGGTAAGTTTGTGAACATAGTTGAAAAAAAGCATTTAGTACTATCATCCTATCAGTGACACCAAAGGACTCACAATGAGAATAGATATACAATGATATCGTATTCACACAGGAGAATGGCATCCCTCAGCGTTCAATTTCTTGAGGATTCTAAATAACTCAGATTTTAGAAAAGTGGAAAATGCAAGATTACTGAAAACAGACTAGGTCTTGGGTTTAGCATTATATACAGTATATATATATATATATATATATATATATATATATATATATATATATGATTATATATATATATATATATATATATATATATATATACATATTCATAAATATATATATATATATATATATATATATATATATATATATATATATATATATATACATATTCATAAATATATATATATATATATATATATATATATATATATATATATATATATATATTTATGAATATATATATATATATATATATATATATATATATATATATATATATATATATATATATTTATGAATATATATATATATATATATATATATATATATATATATATATATATATAGAAGCATGTATTCAACAATTTACCATATCAATGTAATTAACCAGCTAATAGAAAAAATGAACAGAGTTATGACAAACTACTATTTATGTCTTTCATAGACTATGAGAAAGCTTTTGATTCTGTTAAAACTTCAGCAGTAATGAAAGTCCTTCAAAAACAAGAAATAGATGAATCTTATATTGAAACACAAAGCTAGTAAAAAATCCAAATTTAGAAACGAGTTAGACAGGGAGCTCTTAAAGCACTTAAAAATAGTAAAAAAAAAAAAAAAAAAACTCCTATTGAGAAATGAGTTCGACAGGGGAACTCCGTCTCTCCTAAATTGTCCACAGCATTCCTATAAGAAGTTTACAATAACTTAGAATGGGACAATGTAGGAATTAGTATTAATGGAGAATACGTTAACAACTTGAAGGTTTGAGTTATAGGATGACTGGCAAATGATGATGAAAGATATGAATAGAGAAAACAGAAATGTAGGATTGGAAATGAGTAAAACTAAGGTAATGTTCAATGAAAATGCAGAGAGACAACAAATAAGGGTTATGGACAAACATCTGGAGATTGTTAATGAAAATACGTCCTTAGGACAGACAATAAATGTTTCCCCAGGACATGGGACTGAAATTAAACGAAGGATAAGCATGGAATGGAGAGCTTTTGGTAAACAAAATGAGATTAGGAAAAGTAAAATGACATTTTTTCTAAAAATCATTTTTTTTCAATGAGATGTCCTACCAGTATTAACTTATACATCTGAGAATTGGAGCCTCACCAAAGCCTTAGAAAATAAGTTAATTTACAACTCAAAGAGACTTTGGAAAGAATAATGATGGGAATAACACTAATAAGGGATAGGAAAAGAGCAACAGAGATACGAGAGCAAACTAAAGTATTGGATATTCTAACTAGTGAGAAAAAGAAATGGACATGGGCAGGACATGTAATGAGAATGACAAATGATAGATGAATCAATAATAATATAAGGGGTCCCTAGAGATTGCAAAAGAACCAGGGAAAGGAAGAGAAACCGATGGATTGACGAGCTAAGACAATTTTAGGCTTATAGACTGACATAAAGACCATAAACTGACGTGAGTCGAGGGGGCCTTGTTTGAGGCTTTTGCCCTGCAGTGGACTGATATACAGTATATATATATATATATATATATATATATATATATATATATATATATATATATATATATATATGTATGTATGTATGTATGTATGTATGTATATATATATATATATATATATATATATATATATATATTATATATATATATATATATATATATATATATATATATATATATATATATATATATGTATATATATATGCAATCATACATTAAAGATGAAAGCTAAAATTCAGGTGTTCTGATTTGAGAAACGAGTAGTAATAGCTGTAAGGTTTTTCGATGAAGTATTATTATTATCTATCATTTCTTTTTCATACAGACCAAACACTAACTCTACATAGAAGAGCAATGCAATAAGCCCTAGGGACCTATTAGGGAAACTGGCTCGATACGGAAAAAGAAACAAAAGTAAAGAATAAACTATATATAGAAGTAACAAAATCTAAGTAACAAAATCAATAGAACTATGGAACATAATAAGATAAATATTCTTTTCCAGTTTTGAAATCTATCACACTTGCTTAAGGAAAAAGATATTCACAAGTGGTTTGATAAGTATTTTTTAAGTCGCTCCTCCTCCTTCTCCTCCTCCTTCTCCTCCTCCTCCTCCTCCTCTTATTAATATACAATCTAAAACTTTGCAGTGCTAAATCCGCCTTAAAGATAGCTGATTATGCCCTGACAGCTGGGCGAGAACAAGGCAGTTGGAATGTGAGCGATAACAATTAAAGAAGACACACCTTTGTCAAACTGTTAATCAAGATAAAATCAGGTTTAATCCCAGATCAGTTGCCATAATAAAACTGATGATCAAACCATTCGATCAAAGAAGTAAATCTGATCACAGCGTTGTTAGTCGTTGTCCAGTCTAGTACGTTCAAGTGTCATGTTTTATACTCGTCCAATTGAATTAGAGTCATTAGATTAAGTACGACAATTTGTAGGTTCTTCGCAGGGGAAAAATGTATTATAACGAGCTGGTGATTTCCTCCCGCGACTGATTCCCATTTTAAGTGACTCCCTTTTAGTTGTAGTCTAATGAATACCTTTTGTACATTGACTTTAGCTTGATTTCTTGGTATTTTTATTGGGTTTAGCTTGAGTGATACATCATGGAGTAGTTAAGTCTGTATTCCCCTGGAGACCAAGATATATGTAGTAGAAATAGAAGCCATTTAATGTCTAATGTTTTACGTTCTTTGTCACTTTTTTCTTAGTAGTTGGTGATTCTGCTACTAATAGAGTTGAAGTTGTAGTTGTTGTTTTTGTTTATGAGCTTTTTATATATATGAAAGGATGTAGTGTTAGTGTAACATTACAAGTTATAGCGTTTAATATTGTTAAAAAGAAAAAAGTGAAGAAACGCCACGCAACTGGTGGAAAGGCGAACAAATTATTTAAATGAGCTAGCTGACTGTTAGGTTCAAGCTTCCCTTGTTAAATATATTAGAATATTTTTATATAATAGTCAGTATATTCGCTCTAGTTTTGGGGAAGAAACAAACCTTGCTTATAACTTACAAAGAGGAAAAATATGATTTCGTTATTCATTTTATCATCGGATTTTCCTTACGTAAGAAGTGTTAGCCTCAGTCATTTAGTTTGTTTGTTCGTTTGTAGTTTAAACGTCGTTGACCATTTCAGTTTTCCCTCGTTCGATTCTCGTGTTCTGATCAAATATTGATCAAGATATCGATAGTAACGTGTAGCGAGTTCAGCCTTTCCGAATGAAGGAAGTGGGTCGTTCAAATCTTGAATTCCGGCCAAACTGAGCAGCGATGAAGTACATGGTCTAAGAAGAGAGACACTACAAGTACTAATTCCAGATATTTAGACAACGCATAAAAAAAAAAAAATTAATCTTGAATATTCAATCATTGGTTGAAGCAATGCTAATGTCCAGACGACCTTGGTTCAAGGTCATCAGCGATCATCTTCATGTAATATTGTATCAAGGTCAGACTGGTCTTTGGCGGCACAATCATTTGAATTATAACTAGGCAGGGGACTTATATATACTTGCTTCATAAATTTTTTTCCCACAAGTTCAGTAAAACTGGGTTAGGAGTAGAATTTTTATGCAGACTAATACAGTTACCAGTATGGTATACCATGTGAGAGCGATGCTATTCCTTTTTACGGTGATACAAAACCTCAAACAAGATTCAGTGAATAATTACTCAAAAATCAGTGTACAAAAGTGGGTGGAGTTTAACTGTTAAATGGAAGAATTTATTCATCGAAACGTAACAACTTTCGAAAAATTTTGTCTTTAATGTAGCTTAAACAGCAAGAGTCTCTTTTTCATTGCATTTTAGTAAGTTTTATTTTCTATTTTTGTATGAAATTTTTCCCTGCCTATTTGCTTTTTACAATGCGTTTTTAATGTTTCTTCCGTATTTTATTTTTCTCAGGTCTCTCATAACTTTACAACCGATATTTACACACCCAAAGTCTGTATTAGTTTTTTACATGCTCACATTTTTAAAAATATTTTTAGTTACGAAAATGAGTTCTATCACGCCCACATATTATTATTATTATTATTATTATTATTATTATTATTATTATTATTATTATTACTTGTTAAGCTACAACCCTATTTAGAAAAGCAGGATGCTATAAGCCCAGCAGCTCCAACAGGGAAAATAGCCCAGTGAGGAAAGGAAACAAGTAAAAATAAAATATTTTAAGAACAGTAACAATATTGAAATAAATGTTTCCTATATAAACTATAAAAACTTTAGCAAAACAAGAGGAAGAGAAATAAGATAGAATAGTGTGCCCGGGTGTACCCTCAAGCAAGAGAACTCTAACTCATGACAAGGTAAGGGTACCTGACACTTGCACGCATTCGTGGCACGCACTGGCACGCATTGATGCGCGAACTCGCGTGAACGAACCGTGAAAATGTCGTGAACAGTGCGGGAACTCGCGTGCCAGTGCGTGCCATGCGCGCCCAAAACTTTGAAATGTTTAAAGTTTGTGGCACGCATTGGCACGCACTAAATGGCCGTGAAATAGTCGTGAACGATGCGCCAACTGGAGTGAACTGGAGTGAACAGTGCGGGAACTGGCGTGAACTGGAGTGAACGATGCGGGAAGTGGCGTGAACTTTATAATGAAGAGAAACAAAAAGGAAACGAAAAAATTAATGAAAAGGAAAGAAAAATAAACCTAATAGATTTTTATATTTGCTGTTTTAATGTGAAAAAAAAAATGATATCTTATTTCAAACTATTTCTATAACTTTATAATGAAGAGAAACAAAAAGGAAACGAAAAAATTAATGAAAAGGAAAGAAAAATAAACCTAATAGATTTTTATATTTGCTGTTTGAATGTAAAAGTAAAATTATGTCTTATTTCAAACTATTTCTATAACTTTATAATGAAGAGAAACAAAAAGGAAACGAAAAAATTAATGAAAAGGAAAGAAAAATATAAACCTAATAATTGTTTATAATTGCTGTTTGAATGTAAAAATAAAATGATGTCTTATTTCTCATGCACACACTTATTTTCCTCTATTACCAAGCAAGACCCAAAACTTTTGTTTTAAATAAAAATGAACTGAAAAATAAACCCAAGAAATTTTTAAGTTTGCTGTTTGAATGTAAAAATAAAATGATGTTTTATTTCATCAACATACTTATTCTTCTTTATTACCTTAAAATGAAGAGCAAAACAAATTTTTTCTGTTTGCTGTTTTAATGTAAAAATAAAATGATTTCTTATTTCAACACACTTTTTTCTCTATTACCTTAAAATCAACAGCCTAAAAACTTTTCATGTTTGCTGCTTTTAATGTTAAAATAAAATGCTTTCTTAATACTTGTACATATTTTATGTCTGCTATTTATATGTAAATCAAATGCTTTCTTATTGAAACAAAAATAAAGGGCAACAAAAAATACAAACGAAAAAGATACGTTTCTTCTCCTCAATGCAATGGTGTCTCTGACAGAAAGCATTGTTGTCTCTTCCGAAGCCAATCCAAGAATGTCCTCGGGTTGGAGAAGCCCCGTTTTTATATGGAGTGGCCAATTCGTGAACTGGCGTGAACGATGCAGAAACGATGCGGAATGATGAGCGAACTCGCGTGAACGTGTCGTGAACTTCTCGTGAACTACGCGTGCCAATTCGTGCCATCGCGTGAACGTTGGGTGAACGTCGCGTGAACGATGCGCGAACTGGAGTGAACTGGTCGTGAACAGTGCGGGAAAAACACCAGTGCGTGCCACTTCGTGGCACGCACTGGCATGCATCAATGCGTGCCAGTGCGTGGCAAAACTGCGCGTGTGTCAGGTAGGCTTAAATAGACTGAGATGCCTTGAACTGTGCAAGAAAGGTAGCAAGGAAAAATTATGTTCTAGTAAACACACTGGCACCTAGACAGATGGACAACCTCCTTTTATGCACTAATATACAAGGTCTTTGGAGCATTTTTCACCTCATAGCAGGGATCGCAATGACAACGTAAGCATTAGAGATCCATTGACGAATGTACAGAGTAAATTCTAGTCATTTGACTTTCTCAGTTAATAATAATAATAATAATAATAATAATAATAATAATAAGTACATACGTGCAACTTGGGACGGATATTATTAGTCTTTCTTCTTCGTAACCTAGTTGTTGTATGACTACTCGGTCTCTCTCTCTCCTTCTGTTGTCACACTCCCTCTCACACTCTTTCTCTCTCTGGATCTCTGTCCTCTTCTTAACCTTGTTGTTGTATGACTACTCGGTCTCTCTCTCTCTCTCTCCTTCTGTTGTCACACTCCCTCTCACACTCTTTCTCTCTCTGTATCTCTGTCTTCTTCTCAACCTTGTTGTTGTATGACTACTCGGTCTCTCCTTCCTCTGGTGTCTCACACTCCCTCTCTCTCTCTCTCTCTCTCTCTCTCTCTCTCTGGGTATCTCTTTCTTTCTTCCTCCTCATCATCATCATCATCTTCATCATCATGATCATTGTAATAACCGTAAGGCCGAAGGTATATTATTATCAAAAGGAAGTAAGTAAGAGTGTTGGTCATAACAAACCCCAGTAGCAGCGAATCCATCATATTATGATGACAAACAATCGGAAAGCGTTATCCCATAAGGAATAATTATTCTTTTTTTTCTTCTTTTTCTCATTTTCCCTCTCTCTTTTTCTCTCGGTAATTGTTTACAAAACCACACTCTCCATTTACTCCGAAATAATGCAATCCTGCAGTTCTCATCTTCTTGCACAGTAATTGGGTGGTTATTTAAACTCTGGGAAAGCAAAAAAATAGCAATATATGTTGCACAGGGGGCTAGGGGGGGGGGGCTGGTGGAGGAGGTACTATACAACCTGGAAGAAAGAACCATCAGATTCCCCAGAAGGCATAAGGCCCCCTGGCTGTAAGATGGATTTCACTCTATGAATTCTATTGTTGTTAGGAATACTTTCTTTACAAGGGATTATTCTTTCTTTTCCCCCGACCCCCGCCCATGCCCCCGCCCACCCCCCGCCCAACCCCCACCCATCCCCCGCCCACGCCCCCGCACACACCTTGCAAATGAAAGTTTGAGTGAATAGACTGTAATCGCCTCATCATCATCGCTTCATATTGATTTTGAAAGTGTATTGAGATTGACAGTTTATTTCATATATCTCTGTTCTTAACATTTACGCTGAATAGCCAAGTCTTAGAACTTATTATTCACACAAGAAGAATAATTCACTATGAAAACGTTATTGTTCATGTATTGTATGTTATGATTATGTGCGTATGTTTATATATATATGTATATATATATATATATATATATATATATGAGAGAGAGAGAGAGAGAGAGAGAGAGAGAGAGAGAGAGAGAGAGAGAGAGAGAGAGAGAGAGAGAGAGAGAGAATGCAGCACAAAGTAGGAACAAAATGTCACTTGCAAAATCATAGTACGGAGTGAGCCAAAGTGCGCCCTAGGGGTGGGGAAGGAATGGACTGTACTGTTTATGGGTGGTTGCTGGGGAAATCCGGGATAACCAAAATAGTGTCTATAGGTACAGGATGGCCTCTCCTCTCCCCTGCAGTCCGGAGTCACAATCTGACCTGTCTATTAAATTGGGTATTTATTAAGATAGCATTTTTTGAAAAAGTTAATTATCCCTGATCATAGAAATTGTTGATAAATGTAATAAAAGTTTCATCGGCATATGTCTATGTACTTTCATCACTTATATATATATATATATATATATATATATATATATATATATATATATATATATATATATATATATATGTATGCATATATATATATATATATATATATATATATATATATATATATATATATACATGTATATATACAGTATGAATAATTATTAACATAACTCACTGTAATTATTACAATCAGTAATCTCACGTCATGTAATGAATATAGACATTATATGAAAGAAGATTGCACTTTTAGAAAAGTGTAGTTTTAGGGTCATTTCTGTAATTCTTCTGAGTTCTGCGCATAGAAGGTGTATTACTGACCATGAACAGACGTCAGTCCCAGAGAATGACAGTCGAAGATTCCTTTTATTGGCTAAATAAGAAATAACGATACAGAGATGTGAGTGAAAAGTCCTGTTAGTTGGGTTCATGTTTTCGATGCAGAATAAGAAAATGATCAATGATAACAACATTCTTATTGGGTATTATTTGTGGCAAAGGACAATAGGATGACAAGGTTACATGAAGGATCTCAGGACTATCCTGACTAAGATGAACAGGATTGCAAACATATATCTTAAGATGTGTTTCTTTGGGATTTTCTTCATTTAAATCCTTCAATCTAATTCTTTCTTATTCTTTGGTGAATTTTGGGAAATAAGAGAAACTTTATTAATATATGTTTGGGATATTTTCGAATAGGATTTACAGTTTAAATACCAAAAGGGTCAAGATGAAAAAATTATCTTTAAAATTTACCGGAGAATTTTTTTTTTTAAATCTAAGATGTGTGATCTTAGATTTAAAAATCAGCTCGATAAATACCTAAGATGCATCCCAGACCATCCAAGACGCTCACTCCTGATGTTTCTTAGATGAGCTGGCAGCACATTAAATAGTTGCTGCATTATCGATGCTGGTGCATAGTGGATTAATGTCCTGTGCGCCTTTCTCAGTTTACCTGGAATGCTTTTTGGTACTATTAATCTACCTCTGCTTGCTCTTTCTGATACTTTAAGCTCCATGATGTTTTCAGCAATTCCTTCTATTTGCTTCCATGCTTGTATTATCATGTAGCGTTCTCTTCTCCTTTCTAGACTGTATAGTTTTAAAAATTGCAGTCTTTCCCAGTAATCAAGGTCCTTAACTTCTTCTATTCTAGCAGTATAGGACCTTTGTACACTCTCTATTTGCGCAATATCCTTTTGGTAGTGTGGGTACCATATCACATTGCAGTACTCGAGTGTACTACGCACATAAGTTTTGTAAAGCATAATCATGTGTTCAGCTTTTCTTGTTTTAAAGTGTCTGAATAACATTCCCATTTTTGCTTTACATTTAGCCAACAGTGTTGCTATTTGGTCGTTGCATAACATATTCCTATTTAAAATTACACCAAGGTCTTTAATTGCTTCCTTGTTTGTGATTGTCTCATTATTAGGTGCCTTGTATGCATACACCATTCCTTCTCTGTTTCCATAATTTATTGATTCGAATTTATCGGAGTTAAATACCATCCTATTTATCTCCGCCCATTCATATATTTTGTTTAGATCTCTTTGTAGTGAGTTCCTATCTTCATCACAAGTAATTTCTCTACTTATTCTTGTGTCATCGGCGAAACTTCTCACTACGGAGTTTTCAACATCACAGTCTATGTCTGAGATCATAATAACAAATAGCAGTGCAGCTAATACCGTACCTTGGGGCACACCAGATATTACCTGGGCTTCATCTGATTTCTCGTCATTTGCAACCACTATCTGTTTTCTGTTTTGCAGGAATTCTTTTACCCATTTTCCTATCTTTCCCACAATATTATGCTTTCTCATTTTTTTCTCCAATATGTTATGGTCTACCTTGTCAAAGGCTTTTGCAAAATCTAGATAGATCACATCTGTGTCTTTTTCATTTATCATATTATTGTATATGTTTTCATAGTGTGCTATCAGTTGGGTCTGTGTACTTTTTCCAGGTACGAAACCGTGTTGACCCATATTAAACAAATTATTTTTGACCAAATGGTTCATTATTTTCTTTTTTATTACCCTCTCATACACTTTCATAATATGTGATGTTAGACTAACAGGTCTATAATTGCTTGCCTCTAGTCTTGATCCACTTTTGAAGATAGGGGTTATATAAGCTAATTTATGTTTAACATATATCTCGCTCATATCTATACTCTGTCTTAGCAGTATTGCAAGTGGCTTCGCGATAGTGTTTGCAGTTTTTTTTAACAAAATCGCTGGAACTCCATCTGGTCCGGCTGCCGATCCATTTTTAATTTCGTTTATAGCCGTGACAATATCTGCTTCATTAATATTTATATCCGTTAGATATTCAACATTTTCTTCTCTCATTTCTGTTTCATTATTCTCATTCGCAATTCTTGGCGTGAACTCACTCTTATATTTTTCTGCTAATATGTTGCATATTTCCTTTTTTTCATTCGTTAGCCGTCCTTCAATTCTTAGAGGGCCTATTTCTATTCTCCTTTTATTCATCTTTTTTGCATAGGAGTAAAGTACTTTGGGGTTTCTTTTTATATTTTGAAGTGTCCTTTCTTCTAAGTCCCTTTTTTCATTTTCTTTCGACTGCATAATCTTTTGTTCTGCATTTTCTATCTTACATTTTATTTCCCTCATTTTCCACACATTTTTTTCTTTTGCAAGATTTTTCTTCCACTTTTTAATTTTCTGAAATAAGATCCTTCTGTCTCTTGGTATGCACGTCTTTTGTTTATTGTTTTTTTTTTCGGTACATATTTTTCAACAATTTTCTCCAGTATTTTGTACAGTATATCCGTATTTACCTGTATATTATCACTTATAAATACATTTTTCCATTCTTTATTCAGTTCTTCATTTATTTCTGACCATTTTATATTCTTACTGTAAAAGTTATATTTTCCATATCCTTCCCAAAGTTTTGTGCTTTTATTAATTCTGTGATCACTTGCTTTGGAATGAACTATCAATTCTATGACATTGTGGTCTGAAATTCCCGTGTTATACACTATTATTTCTTTAACATAATTCACCTCATTCACAAATACTAGATCTAGGACATTTTCCTTTCTTGTTGGAATGTGGTTTATTTGTTGCATATTATGTTCTAATAGCATATCTTGAAGCTTTTCAAATTGCCTCTTATCTTCTGCGCTACTATTACTCTCTTTTTTTATATGTATACATACAACCACTTTCTTCTATCCGTTCTTTCCAATCCACGAAAGGAAAGTTAAAATCTCCGGATAGGAGTATATTCCAGTCTTTATGGTTTCTACATATATCATCTATTTTTTCTATTATTATGTCAAACTCCTTAGTATTTGGGGGTCTGTAAACTACAATGTTCACTAGTTTTTCAAATTCAAATTCTACCGCAATCAATTCACATTCTGTGTTACTGTATTTTTCACAGACTTTTCCTTGATTTATGTCTCTTCCATATATTGGGTTCCCCCTTGATTCCTATTTTTTCTGTCTGATCTATAAGTTTGGAAACCCTTTATCTGGTCATCACTGCCAGTCTCTTGGGAATACCATGTTTCACTTATATTTAATATATCTATTTTTTCAATTTGGGTTAGTTCTTCTAGGAACTCTATTTTCCTTTTAGAGTTACTCGTGACTAAACCCTGTGCATTCATCACTATTATGGTTTGTGTCTCATTTCCATTATTTAATATTGGTAATAATATGGATTCTCCCATGCTTCCTTCCTATTCTGATATGATGTTCTTTTCTTCTTTTCTCGGAATTCTGCCATTAAAAAATCCAACTTTTCCATAATATTTGTTCTTTCGCCTTCATACTTATTTTTGTGTGTAAACCTGCAATTATCTCCATATCTGCACCAACCCCTGGCATTATATATGCATTCTTGGTAGTTGGGCTCTATTTGTGGAGCTTTAGGTTGAAAGGCCTTTTTTGGTGCATAGTGCGGTATATACGCGGTCTGCTTTTTTGTTTCTTTTTTTGTTTCATTTTTGTTTTTCTTTTCAGTTTGCTGAGTTTTCTTACTCTCATTCATAGTTGCAGGATGCATATATCGACATTTTTTGTTGAAACTGCATCCTTTTCCTTCTTTTAGGGTTTTGCATATTTTTGGATGGAGATCTCTGCATTCGTCTCCATATCCGTCTAAATACGCACATTTACCATATATTTCATAATTATGGCATATCTTTGGATGCTTGTAGAAGCATCTTTCGCCAAATTTGCAATTCCCTCTTTTCAGCCTATTACAGACTATATCTTTCTTTTCTTTTTTCTTGTTCTTGCTCTTCCCTAAAAGTATGTAGGTCCGGGTAGAGTCTCTTGGGTCTATTATTTGTTTCCATCTGATAATTTATTTCTTCATAAGTATGTTGTTGGATGGCATCATAAGTTATATCAATGATTTCCTCTGCATCCTTACACATATCTTGTTCATTTTTCTCTTCTTCTTCTTCTTCTTCTTCTTCTTCTTCTTCTTCTTCTTCTTCAACTAATTGCAGCTTTAGTCTCGACTTAATTATATTTTCTATCCAGACTAAGCATGTTGAGCAGAATACCCTTGTGTCTCTATTTTTTATTTTTTGCTGTATTTCAGCACATGTGGGGTGTGTTGGAACATTACAGGCATTACATTTTCTAATCAGTTGTTGAGGATTATTAATGGAATACCATATCTTACATGTATTACACCATTTTGGCATTCTTTTTCCCAATGCATCAATCAGCATATTTACCATATTGGACTTGTTATTGTTCTTTGATGGAATGTGTTGATTGATGTAGACTTTCTTTATAAGTCTCTTTAACACTTGGATTTTCTTTGGAATTTCTTCAATTATTTTACTGATGTTTTCCGCAGATTTGTTCCAGTCTATTGGATCATATTGTTTCAATATGTCTGCGAATATTTTTCCGTCACACTGGTTGGAGTTGTTAGTGACATCTGTCGTCAATCGGTCGAGCTCCTGTTTCGCCAACTCATGAAATTTGCCTTTGCTGACTCCAGCGATATCTCTCCACGAGTTGCCTGTGTTATACAATGCCATCTTGGTCAGATTTTTATTAATTCACAAGATAACTATCCTATGCCGACGATTTATCTCACTTTTCTGCCCTCAAACTAATCACCGACTATTCACGAAAACTTGTAGCTATATTTCACTCGATAGCCTTTTTGTTATCCGCGTTAAATCAGGATATTTTTAGGGACGCACAAGTGTTCACTTCACCGGCATACAAATACAACTCAGAGAGAGAGAGAGAGAGAGAGAGAGAGAGAGAGAGAGAGAGAGAGAGATACTTGACGAGTGAAAAACGTAGTGTTTTTCTTTACAGAAGAAGATTAATTTAAATATGTAATGTATCAAAAAAAAAAGGCAAAACAAAATAAGAGAAGGAATAAGGATGAGTAAAAAGCGATCTTCTGATACTTTATGGACATGAGTCATGGTATGACCATGAAACAATCTCCAATAGATTTAGTAGATTTGAGAACAAAGTCCTCGGAAGAATATTGGGAGTTAAATGGCAGGACAGGATTAGAAATGAAACTATAAGAGAGATTACTCGAGTGCCATATGTGGATGAGATCATGATGAGGGGTAGATGGAGATGGTTTGGGCATGCTCTTCGCACTCCCCAAGAGAGATTAGTTCACCAAACTTTCAACTGGGCTCCACAAGGCACTAGAAGAGTTGGAAGACCCAGGCCTACATGGCTTAGGACTATAAAGCGTGAAGTAGGAGATGATGAAAGAAGAATTGAATTAAAAGCTCAAGACAGAGAAAACTGGCGAAATCTAACCGAGTCCTTTTGCGTCAATAGGCGTAGGAGGAGATGATGATGATGATGATGATCTCTTTAGACTTTGAGTAGGCCTACCACACGATGTAGGAGCGAAGAGGGGGAAATAGCTTTAATATTACACGAAATTGATTATGTGTCAACATTAAGAAAAAGAAGAAGAAGAAGCAAGGCAAAACAAAAGAAGAAGAAGAAGAAGAAGAAGAAGCAAAGCAAAACAAAAGAAGAACAACTCCAACAAGGAATCGAAGTCTATATAGGAAGGTTTCTTCTTCTTCGGTTTCCAGGGGAGTAAGCCAAGAAAGGAGTTGAGGGGGGGGGGGGCCTCTGCCGGGACACGTCTACCGGACAATTGCATCATAAGTAGGAACATTTCTATTATTTGTATTTGTATTCTTTTGACGTGAAATGAATCAAGGTTTCATTGTAGCCTGATTGTGAACGACGGAGTGCAGTTCGAAAGATCGCTCTAATAAAAGCAAATAGTAATTTCAAGATGAATTATTTCTATACATTTGGAAACTGGAAATGAACAAAATTAGGATAGTGAAAGAAAGATGTCAAATTTCATCCAACGAAACCTCTATGATTTTATATATATATATGTCATGTAAAGGAAAAAATTTCATACTGAATAAAGTGATATGTGTATTTGATCAAGTATTTTATGAGTTTTATTCGTTAGTTAAACGATAGAGAGACATTGAAATAAAAAGAGAGAGAGAGAGAGAGAGAGAGAGACGAGAAAAAAGAAGTTGAAGCGAGGTGGTACTTGAGAGGCACTGTTTGTGAAAAGTGCTGACATAAGCGATAAATTGGCCAAAACAACACAAATGGAATGCGCGCCGGTTAGCTTGCCGAGAAACCGGAAGTGACATGTGTATGACGTTACCATTACGTCAGAAGAAGGGACCAATAGAACACAAGAATAGTCACATGACGTGACGCAATTACAACGCCCTTATTCTAAGCTACTTAAACAGTTGATGGCATAGAGGAGGCGGCTCTTTCCTACAAGTAACCGCGATAATCGGTTGTCCCTTCTCCCTCTCCCCCCGTCATGGGGGAGGCCTTACCTCTGGTGCACAGTTGGCCTGCACTAACTAAACGTCAAGTTAACAACAAGATATTTACTAAGACGAACAACGAAGGGACCGAGTTCCCTAACTGCCAACAAATTACCTTTCAACCGAGAGGTATAAGATTATCTTCGATGAAGGAGAAATTACCAAGAAGCGTGTCAATGAGAGGACACAGCTATGAAGAAGCGATCCCTAAATTGCCCAAATAGGATTCAAGGATTTCGCATCCAGAACGCTGAAGTGGTAGCAGAAGTCTACGGTTGCAGCCTCCAATCTTCACGAATTTATATTGTTCCAGTCTGTATTTAAAACCTAATTATTCCACGTAGAAAATTACTGTAAAGCTAATGTACATCAAGTTCCAGAAGTAAAGTTAAGGAACTATATGGCATTTTACCATCACCCACTTTCCTGAGGGTCTAGATATAAATAATTTTATTGCACTGAAAGGATTGAAGAGATACATTTATTTAATTAAAATAATATTAAAGTGGTGCTTAATGAAAGAAAAAGAAAATGCCCAACAAAGCATCACCTGTATGATTATATATATATATATATATATATATATATATATATATATATATATATATATATATATATATATATTACTGATTATTTCTGTGTAGATCTGGTATTATTATTACTACTTGCTAGGCTACAACCCTAGTTGGAAAAGCAGGATGCTATAAGCCCCAGGACTCCAACAAGGAAAATAGCCCAATAAGGAAAGGATACAAAGAAAATTAAAATTCTTAAGAAGAGTAACAACATTAGAATAAATATCTACTATAAAAACTTTAACTAAACAAGAGGGAGAGAAACAAGACGGAACAGCGTGCCCGAGTGTACCCTTAAGCAAGAGAACTCTAACCCAAGAGAGTGGAAGACCATGGTACAGAGGCTATGGCACTACCCAAGACTAGAGAGCAATGGTTTGATTTTGGAGTATCCTCCTCCTAGAAGAGCTGCTTACCATAGCTAAAGAGTCTCTTCTACCCTTACCAAGAGGAAAGTAGCTAACCCCTTGGGTGAAGAAGAATTGCTTGGTAATCTCAGTGTTGTCAGGTAGAATCTCAATGGGTGGCTGGTGCCCTGGCCAACCTACTACCTACTTAGACTCATTCTATCTTGGATTGGTACTTCACACTTTAGAATCCAAAAGATGATGGAGGATTTGAACAGGGAAAGCTGAAATGTAGGAATGAAAATTGATTCGAGTAAAACTAAGATAATGTTCAATGACAATTCAGTGAGACAACAAATAAGGGTTATGGGTGAGCATCTAGAGATTGTTAAGGAATATACATACTTAGGACAGACAGCAAGTGTTTCACCAGACCACGAGACCGAAAATAATAGTTGGATAAGCAGGGAATGGAGAGCTTTTGGTAAACAAGACGAAAACATAGAGATTGTCTTTACAGAAGAAGATCAAATCGAAAATACAATGAAATAAACTTAAGAAGAAAACTGAAAAAGGCAAATATAAAATAAGATAAGGAATATGGATGAGTATTCCCCGTAGATGGAACAGATGTTGCCATTAATAAATTAGGCCCAAGATCTGATTAGGCCTACTACACAACGTAGGGGCCAATCAGGAAGAGGAGAAAGTAGCTCCAATGTTAATAGGAATTGATTATGTGTCAACATTATTAAGAAGAAGAGGCAATGCAAAACAAAAGAAGAAGAAGAAGAAGACAAAGAAGAAGAAGAATAGGAAGGATTCCTCTTCTTCAGTCTCCAGGGTCATCGACCAAGACAAAGATGAGGGAGGGAGGTGTGGGCAGCCTGGCCAAGGTCAGTGGGGGAAGGAGTCGGCATGAGTAGGTCGATTGATTATAAGGAATGAGTGTGGTTCTTTACTTGAAATTTTTGACAGATTTATTTTCATTTTTTCCACTGTTATTGTTTGCAACTCTCTAAAATATGGGTTTCTTCCGAACTGTCTTGGCAAAGAGGGATGTCTCTGATTCAATAGTAAGTAGCAAGGGGAAAAGTGTGTGCATACCAAAGTAATTTTGTAAACAGTTTAGTAATCTTTTCATCCTTATACAAGAGGCTGATATACCGTGACCAATACCACATGAACAATATAATGCAATTGTAATTATTAAAACAATGAATATAGTATTTCCCCTAATATTATAGTTAGGAACATATCGGGCTCTCTTGATGGCCTGCTTTTTCTTCATCAGCATTTGGAAAGGAAAACACTCACTTTCGGTCCAGTTCGTTAATTTCCTTTGCAGTTTGGCACACAGCACATGAAAGGGATTAGCCTGGATTCCAAAAGCAGTCAAATTTTCTGGAATAACAGCAGAAAACTTTGAAGAAATCGAGCGAGACCCCTCTACTCATAGCCTATGGTAACCTTTCTAACCCCCAAAATGACCCGACTTTCACTAGAGCCTGTAAAAAAAAGGGGGAATTTACATCTATCCAATTCTGAACAGTAAACATATCGGTGTTGGTAGAAACCATAACATTGTTTTCTTCTTTATCTTTGAAGAAAATCAAAGTTATATCAGTCATTATCTTTTCCGGATCTGGGTTGACTTTCTCTCAGGTTATCCAATTGGAAACAGGAAGCCAGTCCTTTATACTTTTGGTCTTTTGTGGAGATTAATGTTGCTTACTTGACTTTATTTTTATTACATAGGAAAATGATTAATGATTAACAAATATCAATATTAGTTCGGGACGATTATTTTGTGCATATTAGCAAGGTTGGTAGCGTCGCGGATTTCTATTACAGAGGTCCCGAGTTCGGTCCCTGCCAGGGACGCGAATACCGTGAGACCTTCTACCGGGGGGTACTCCAAGGGTGGCGCCTGGGGGGAGGTTAGAGGGGACTAGTGATAGTCCCTGCTGGCTAATGGTCGCCCGAGGAGGACGATGTAAATCGTCTCTGTGGAGACCTAAAACCTGCAACTTTAACTTTTTTAACATAAAAATGAGAGATCCTCGTCAAATCCACAAAAATTCCTTCATTGTTTCTGAATCCAACAGAAAACTTACTGGCGACATTTATCTTCCCAATCAAAACTATCTTTTTGGGGAACCTTCATCTCTGATATATTATTAGGTAATTCAGTCAAACTCTCTCAAAACAAGAAGATGAGAAAGTCTTTCCCTAACAATAATCAAATGATTGATATTTTAACATAAACGGTCAGTTCTTCCTTCCCTTTTATAAGAATTGGATGTCTATTTAGAAATAAAAGGAATAGAATTTGACAGCTTTCTAATAATGGATGCAGTTATTCAGAGGTCCCAAATCACCTCGTTTTTACAACAAAACTCTACAACATTTCAGAGAAATAAAGGAAGGAACCTTTGACATTTTCGGTCCCGTACTATATTATTCAGTCTTGAATTCGCAATTAGAATGATTCCCCTCAGATATAACTGGATAAAGCAGTTCTTGTCTTTTCGCATCACTCTTTAAATCCCAGGTGTTTAATATCATGTTTTATCAGAGCAAAAAAGTCCGATCATCTTCCTCCCCAATGAAACACGGTAAGAATTCTCTCTCTCTCTCTCTCTCTCTCTCTCTCTCTCTCTCTCTCTCTCTCTCTCTCTCTCTCTCTCTCTCTCTCTCTCTCTCTCCTCTAAACCTAAATGCAATAACACTCAAAATACTGAACTGCAAAGTTGCAAGGGTCCATTTCCTTCTACTGGAATGTGATGTGAACTGAAGGTTAATCTCACTAACCTAAGTGAGGACGATAAACAGATGAAGTACTCTTTGAGGAAGAAATTACTGACAGATATTAATCTTTATTCTTATTTCAAAGTGAGGAGACCCTTTTAAACGACGTAGTTATGTTTATGGGATTATTTGTTTTGTCTTTCTAACTACATAAGGCAAGTGCTCTATATGTCTCATGGAAAATCCGATGCACTTCAAGGTAAGGGTGGCGTCAGACAAACACAGAAAGAAGTCACTTGGTGATACAATCCTTCATCAAAATCCAATAGTGATTCAATACGTCATTGATGATAAGTCTTGTAAATTTCGTCTTCCTCTTTCATTCACATCTTCAGATTAATTCCTCTTCTTCGATTTTGCTTCAGGGACTCTGAATGTTAACCAGGCCCAGGAGGAGAGAGAGAGAGAGAGAGAGAGAGAGAGAGAGAGAGAGAGAGAGAGAGAGAGAGAGAGAGGGGGGGGGGGGGGGGGTCCCGAATAGTTTATAACTTGAAGAGTCACTCACCGAAGACTTCTTTTGAAGGGAAGGAACATCTCAGTGACATCTGACGTCAAACTTTGAATAACATCAATGGGTATTTAGGGATGCAATAGACATGCAATGGGAAGCAATAAGGAAATTCATTAGAGAAAGTTTATGTTTATTTTAGCAATTATCCTCCTGTTGCAAAGGGAAGTTTCAAAAAGTATTCCATTTGATTGATGTGTCCATCCTGTTTGCACAAAGAGTGAAGCTGCAGGCTTAGCACCGAAACTCCTCTCACTTGGATTTGGCTTTACGGAAAAAAAAACTTTGTTTGTCTAAGAGGGAAAAAGTTTGACCAGAAAGAGACATTGTTCATAGACAAGGCTGGGAAATGGATTTCAAATTGATCTTTAATTCATAGCCGACACTTGAGCTTTGAACAATAAGCATCATCTGCTGCTTGGGAATTTGCAATCAAGACCTCCAGTGAAACAGGATTTTATTCCAGCTCACTTTGATCATTTTTCTGGATACATCTTTTGATG
>NC_090731.1:1234494-1236994 GCF_036898095.1 Palaemon carinicauda
TAACATAAAACGAGAAGAAAAAGAAGAGGAGGAGGAATTTCCCTGAAGCAGTTCGAAAGATTCTCCGGAGGCTTCAAAGAATGAATGTGTGAGAGACTTCGAGCTGGGAGGGGATCTTGGGGGTCTCCGGGAGATCGCTTCTGGTTTTTCAAAATAAGGTTGGTCGAAGGAGAAACATATGGTAATCTAACATAGATTTGAACACCATGTTCGGTATGTACCAAACAGCGATCAGCACAATGAGGAAAGCATTCAACGGAGTTTTTGGAGGATTATTCAAGGCATCACAGCTTACAGCTGATCTTTAGAAGCAGCAGTCGGCGTGTGAGAGCTATTTCTTAGAACTCGAAGGACGAATAAAGGAAATTCAGGACTCCGCATTAAGGATAGTCTCTTGGCTACTGCCCAAAAGGAATGACTACTCTGAGGGGGGGGGATCGGAGACGTTCCCGTCCTCCAGGGACTGTTATCCTCCTTCCCTGTGGTCGGGGGATTCTGGAAATCATGGCAGTATCTTCAGCAGTGTCAACTGAAGGTCCAGACTATGGAACAGAAACTGGAAACGCTCGACTGGTCTGAAATCTATTGGAACTCTGGGGAAATTTCTGCCAGACTTCGTCACTAGAACTGAGGGTGGAACTACTGTTCCCCAAAAGAGTGGTGGCAATTGGTTCTGGGTTGTTTTGGTAGGTATGATTGTGGCTAGAAATGTCCTGTTGTGGAAATTCTTGTCCACAGAGGAGGAAGAAAAGGAACTAAAGGAGTTAGGTAAAAATATTTAACTGGAGATGGAAAAACGAGTTGAGTTTTTGGACAGAGAATTGGAGTGTGCCTGGGAAGAGATCAACTCTAGATGCCAGGTGGAATCTAAACTAGAAGAAGAGAAGAGAGAGCTGAAGGCAGAGATTCAACGTCTCTCCAACACTATGGAAACTCTTCAAAAGGATCAAGAAATGGAAATTGAACATTTCTCATCCAAGTTGCAGGATCTTCAACTAACCAACGAGCGACTAAAGAGTGAACTCTCTAATAAAGAGATTACAATTGGAGATCATTTAGATAAATTAACTGAGAAGGACCAAAAGATTCTTGGACTGACTCAACAACTGGAAAAAGTTCAGGAAAAAAATGAAGCCCGAATTAAGAGGGAAGCAAAACTCGAGGAAGAGATAGAGGAACTGAAAGCAGAGACTCAAGGTCTCTCCAACAGAATCGAAACTCTTCAAAAGGAAAAAGAAATCGAGATTGAGAAATTCTCGACTAAGTTGCAACATCTTCAAAAAAGTAGCGATCACCTAAAGGAGGAATTATCTAATAAAGATGCTTCCATCGGACAATATCTAAATAGATTAAGTGAGATGGGACAAATAAATCTTGAAATGAGTGAGCAACTGGAAAGAGCTAAGGATGAAAAAGTGACCTTTATTCATCGGTTGGAATCTGTATTTGAGGAAGAGACTGAGGAACTGAAAGAGACAATTGAGGAGCAATGGGGGATCATTAGAGAGATGAAAACAGAGAAAGAGAGGCTGGAGATGAGCCTGACTAAGGCTAGAATCAATGATTTGCTCAGGAATGGAAGGTACAACTGCCTCTTAGAGGAGTTAGAAGGTCTTAAGGAAGAATATTTAATTAAATCAAGGGAGATGGAGGATAAAAATCATGAAATGAGTGAGCAACTGGAAAAAGTTGAGGGTAAAAAAGTGGCCTCTATTCATCAGTTGGAATCTGTATTTGAGGAAAAGATTGATGAACTGGAACAGACAATTGAGAAGCAATTGGGGATCATTAGAGAGATGAAAACAGAGAAAGAGAGACGAGATGAGCCTGACTGAGGCTAAGACGAAAAACTTGACCAATGAAGGAAATTACACCTGCCTCGTAAATGAGTTAAATGACACCAAGAAAGAAGCCTGTAGGGCGAAGGATGAGCTGTCTAGAGCTTCAGGAGAGATTGGCAAACTAAAGAAGAGTATGGCTTCCATTGCCAAGGAGAGAGATAGTCTCAAGGAACGTGTCTGCCATCTAAGGTCTGGTGAGCGAATGGCAGAGGACAGGATCGTCCAAACCACCAAAGAAAATGTTGGTCTGAAGGACGAGCTACTTGCGGCAAATGAGATCGTCTCTTCACTCGAGGAGCAACTTGAAGGGAGAGATAAGAAGAAAGAAGTGAACAGACCTGGAACGAGGAAAGTGAGACTTAACAGGTTAAGTTTAGAGATTTCGACCGTGAAGAATGTTAAGAAGGATGTCCAAAAGGATGTTAGTGTCAATAAAGAAGACGAAGACAAAGTAGGTAAGGCAGCAGAGGACCTGGATGCCAAGGACACAAGGAAGAGAAGGAGGTCGTTGGAGAGGCATCGGGTGTGGGTCAGGTGCTGAGCTGGCTACTAGCCTCAAAAGGGGCTCTCCCTGACAACGACCACCACCAGGAAGAGCAGAAGCTCCAAAAGGAAACTTCTCCCAGTGAAGAGGAGGAGGAGAAGGAGGAGGAGGAGAA
>NC_090731.1:1241994-1254896 GCF_036898095.1 Palaemon carinicauda
GGGGTTTCTAATTTCACTATTTCAGTATTCTTATTTCTAAATTTCCTTAATTCATTACATTTAAAATGTTCAGTAGTATCCTGTGCCTCCCTATACAACACACAAAAAACTCTATTATTATCATTCCTGTCTCTATAATTTTCTTTTATTTGTAGCATATTCAACCTTGTTCTCATAACTATTACGGCCTCATTAGTGTTTAATTCTCCTATGTAATCTCTCCTACCAATAGCATTCACAAAATTCAGTTTTGTCATCTCTGCTTTTTTTCTCCCTTTATTTTAATTTTATTTGCTACTTTACATTTTAATTCTTTTTTGAGTTCTATCATCTCGGTTTTCTTCTCCTTTTATTTTAATTTCATTTCCACTTTAGATTTTAATTCTTTTTTGAGTTCTTGCTCATATGGACTCGGTCGGAGGAGAGCCGTTACAAAAGTCACTCGTGTTGATCAGCTGTTACTACTACGGTAACCCAAACATGTGCGGTGTGTCACAGCCAGTTTCTATAAAATGTTTTTAACGTTTTAGGAAATATTCATTAGACAAATATACAAGATGACAAAGGTTAAGATTTCAACTTTGTGGTTAGTATAGTGAAATTTGTGGTTATTTAATAATACATAAGTCATTTAACATATTGAGTGGCCCCTCCCCTAAGATTACGCTATTTGACCGTGTTTCCGTTCAATTATGCTTTTGTGACTAAATGTGCTTTTAATTTACTCTAGTGTAATATTTTAATGGTTATAATTGCTTGGAATCTGTATTTCACAAGGTAAATAGGTAAGGTGAGGAACCTTAACCTAGGTAGTATTCTTGGGGGTGTATGTATGATAGCGGCCACCTGTATTATTATGGCTAATTTAGTATACGGCAGTGTAAGAGGGGGTCGGAGGGGGCCGTTACCCCCCCCCCTCCCTGTTAGGTAAGTAGGTATGGACACTGCTTGTAGGTTAGGCTACGGGGGAAAGTTTAGGTTGGTTGATGTCCATTTTCAATCAACGCTGGAGAAACTGTCCGCTGATATACAAAGGCTCCGTGTTCTTGTTTTTACTTCCAATTTATAATGTGGTTTATCAGTCATAACTTCTAGATTAACAAAATGTCCATATTTTGAAAGAAAAACACTTTTCCCCAAGTATTCTTATGAGAACCCTTCAAAATACCGTAATATCTTTATTAATATTTCATACTACAGTTGTGTCCCTTGTCAGGCTGGGAGGAACGTAGAGAGGAGACGTCCCCTTTTTTGTTTCATTTGTTTGATGTCGGCTACCCCCCAAAATTGGGGGAAGTGCCTTGGTATATGTATGTAGGTACTACAGTAAATCTATACCGGTTTTTAGGGGTGAATGTAGTTCGTTGGGACAGGGTAAGATGGGAGTACGGGAGTCTAAGGATACGGCTCCTAGGTTAGGTTAGGTTAGGTAGGAAACATTCGGTTAGGTGATGTTCTTGTGTCTGTAAAATGTGGTTTTTTACTCTGTCCCAACAACTTTGGTATAGTAGGGCGAGGCAATTTTGGACACCTTTTTAGAAACCTTTGTACAAAATCTGTGTTAATAATTTATGACCAAAAATCAAACATACTTTCAAAAGAGGGAGGTCTCATCTATAAAAATAGTTTCTCATAATCATCAGAGAATTAGAAATTCCTATATCTCATCAATAAAAAAAATATCTTAGAGGCGAGGCAATTTTGGACAGTGAGGCAATTATGGACACGTCTGTATCTCCATTAAGCAGCAATGCTCAATTTCCAAATTATGACAATTTGTGGTCACTATCAATATAAATATAATATAAAAATATTATGGACTTACATAAATTTTTGTGTCCGTAATCCAAGATTGTCCAATTTTGCCTCACCAAGAAAAATGTGAGAAAGTTGCCTGTCCAATTTTGCCTGACCATGGCTTTGAAAACTGTCCAATTTTGCCTCACTATATGAATATATGAATTAAACTTTGTATTCAAGCACACGAATATACTTTTATGTGTAAATCTACATATATATAATCATAAACATACAAAATAAGACTTGTTCCGTAACCGAAATACAAACCATGCTATTTACATTGGGTTTACCTTTTAGCGCAGCTGAAATGGCGAGCCATTAGAATAGAACGAGGGTGTGTTACCCCTGTGCTAGTTAGTGGGGGGGGGGGGGAGTGGTAGCTAGTTACCCCTCCCCCCCTCACACACAGGTGAATACTCACTTTCACTTTTGGCTCGGACTGGGACAGACGTCTCTGTCTTGGTCCTCTCTTGGCAGCCATTGTTTGTTTTGTCTTTACTTAATCGCTTACTTTTCTTTTACTCAATATATACGTAAACATGTTTTCATGTTTGTATATATATTTGAGTATAGAAATCAGTAAGTTTCCTTTTCAGAGTTGTGTGTGTAGTGTACGATATCTCCGTGGAGTCCTCGGCAGTTAGGCCACCACGGCGTAATTTTATGGGTTGCGATCGAGTTTGACTTCGGTCTTTCTCTCTCTCTCTCTCTCTCTCTCTCTCTGAGATCGTTCACCCTTTTACTACGTTTTACTACGCCCTTGTAGCTTCCTTCCCGTGTGGGGGGGGGGGGGTTGCTACGCCGTACGTTTTGTCTCAATTAGTTTATGAATCTAATTGTAGTTGTTAATTTTTCAGCTTGTAGAACGATTCCTTTCGGGGTTTTCGTTCTTTCTTTAGTGTTCATTCATTTTTAAATTACATAATTACATAGTTTCATAATTATAATTGTTATAATTCTGTTTTGGTTACAGCTCTCCTTCCGTGAGTGTAAGTGGTTGTGAGGGCACGTGCCTTTTGTGTAATTCCTTTCCTTTCCCTCGGGATTCCTCTTCGGAGCCTTCCCGGAGGAATGAATGTGTACTAATGATTTTTGTTTTATTTTTTTACAGTTACCGATCTAGTTCGTTTCTGTAATATGGCAACGGTGTGAGCTGTCTTGTTGAGGCCTGGGGATTCGGCTGTTGCTGCCTCCCCTTTGGATTTTCGTCAGGGGCGTGTCTCCTTCTACTGGAAGTACTCCCGTGACGATTGACAGCTCTCCAGTTCATTTTAGAACTCTCAGGAAGCTTGCCTCCTTGGGTGGGTAACTTTCCTTCCGAGGGAAGTTTTTCCTGTCCAGGCTTGAGTTTTTCTCCTTTTGGGGGGTTCTTCTCTTGCCTTTTTTTCGTGCAACTATGCTCTTGGTGCTGAGCGGTCACACCTGCAGTTTCGCTCAAGGGGCTGGGCAACTGCAGGAGCCCCTCTTCGGAGGATTGCTCCTTTTAGGTCACTGGCTGACCAGTCTCTTCTACGAAGTGTTTCTCTTTCGTTTGCGAGAGAGTACACTCATAGAGACTCCTCTTCGGAGGATTCTTCTGCTGCTGTTGCTGTTGGCCTCCTTCGCCGTAAGGCTCACCGTCCGCCTCGTCGTAAGGGCCTCTCATCTCCCTATAAGGGTGCTAAGAGGCGCCTTTTTTGAATCTCCGTTTGCAGCCTACAACTCCTTCTTGATCTTCCGCCCGGGTGCAGATGGACAGCTGTCTGACCTCGTCTTCAGACGGGCAACGGTCCCTTCGGGGCAAAGGGTTGCCTCCCACGGGGGTTTTCCCTTGCGTGTCAGGGTTCCCCTGCGCGCTGTGTTCTCTCCTGCTCCTGCTCAGTGTTAGCGCACAGGCGCTCTCCTGCTCATCAGCGCTCTCTTGTTCGCCAGCGCTCTCCTGTTCGTCAGCGCTCTCTTGTTCGCCAGCGCTCTCCTGTTCGTCAGCGCTCGCATGATGATCGTCTCTGCTGTTCCTGGTGGTTCCTGTTACGCGCCCTGTGCGCCCACGTTCGCCCTCGCGATCTAGAACTTCGGTTCAGATCTGGGTCAAGGACTCTTCTTCTGCGCAGGCTTCCACGCGTTGCCTTCTGCTCGTCAGCGATCATCAGCTCGCCAGCGACCTTAGACGCATCAACGTTCACCTGCTCGCCAGCGATCTCCTACGCGTCAACGATCGCCATCGATCTGCCACGCGTGTCAGTTCCCCTGACCACTATCAGTAGCGTTCTAGCGCTCGCCTGCTGTGGACCACGATCTCCGGTAGCTGAGTCTCGCCGTAGATCTTCCTCCTGCTCGCCAGCGCTCCCCTTTTCTTCGTTCCTTCTGTGCGCCAACTTTCTTCATTTGCCAGCGCACATCTGCGTGCCCTTCTTTGTCACGCACTAATGGGCGCCAACGGTTTTCTGACCATCTAGGATCGCCTGATTAACAGCTGGCTTCAGCGCTCACCTTCCTGATGCACCTGCGCGCCTTCTGTTAGCGCGATGCGCGCTAACCATCACTAGCCTCTCTCGCGTTGGCAATCGCCTCGCACCCGCGCGATTCTTCATCTGCTCACTAGCGTTTTGTTAACGCACCACCGCTCGCCAACGCTTGCCAACGCTCCGTCACTCTCCTGCGGGCTATCGCCTCGCGGAACGCGCCAACGCTCGTCAACGCGTCATCGCTTGCCGACGCGCCATCGGTCTCCCGACCGCCTGTGCTCACCCACGCGCCCACGTGCCTGCGCGGCCGCACGCCCACGTTCCTGCGCAACCGCACGCCCACGTGCCTGCACGTCTACGCTCATGCGCGTCCGCGCACGTGCTCTCCAATGTTCGCCCGCGCGCGAACCAACGGTATTCCATCGCGCGAACGGACGGTTTCCGTCCCGCGGACGGACGGTGTTCCGTCGCGCGTACCGACGGGGTTCCATCGCGCAAACCGACGGGGTTTCGTCGCGCGAACCGACGGGGTTCCGTCGCGCGAACCGACGGGGTTCCGTCGCGCGAACCGACGGGGTTCCGTCGCGCGAACCGACGGGGTTCCGTCGCGCGAACCGACGGGGTTCCGTCGCGCGAACCGACGGGGTTCCGTCGCGCGAACCGACGGGGTTCCGTCGCGCGAACCGACGGGGGTCCGCCGCGCGAACCGACGGTGTTCCGTCGCGCGAACCTACAGTGTTTCTTCGCACAAACGTCGGCTTAATTCTTGCACTATCCATTGCTCGTCTATGGGTTATCGCTCGCCAACCACCAGCTCTCGCCCTTCCTACCACGCTCGCCCTCCTTCTGCGCTCCTTCGCTCACCTTCGTTTGCGTTCCTGCGTGACCGCGCATGGGCGCTTCCACGTTCGCCCACGCGCAAATCATTGATTTACCATCGCGCTAGCTCCAGGGCGATTGCAACCACGATTCCCATTGGGGTTTTCGCAGCATGGCCAGCCTGGTGAGTTCTTCTGGAGTGTATTTCCAGAACACGGCCTCACCCCGTAAATGCAGACCATGGCACATGCAAGAATAAGAGGAATCTTCAGAGAGGTCTGAGCAACACTCTTCTTTCCAGAACCTGGGTTAGCCCCTCCCCGTCATTCCCTGGAGGGATTTTTGGCCGGGGGCTTTCCGTTCGAGATTTCTCCATCGGCCAAGGGGTGACTGCTTACCCCTTCCTCCTCTTCATCTCGTGTAAGGGGCTTACCAGGTCCTTTCCCTCCTCGGTTACGGCCCGAGGTTTGGTTCAAGGAAGCTACAGGAAGGTCATGGGTACTTTCCTCCTCTCGGGCTCAGGCACCTTGGCGTTTCATCGTTAAGTATCTAACTTGCGGGCAAGCTCAATGTTGGACCATCTGGACGCGCTGACCGAGGGTTTCCTTTCGGGTGTCTCATCCGTGAATGTCGACAACCTCAGACACCCTTCCATCCTTGAGAAGAGTTTGTTTGTGCCCAAGGACAGAGACATAGACAGCGGCTGTATGGAGGAAGTCTACTTCCGTTTTCACTCCTCCAAGGCGCTTTCTTCCAGACTCTGCAGGGCTCCAGCGCCTTTTTTCTTTCAACCACGTCGGCCTAAGTTATCGGCTACGACAACTGAGACAAGGTGTCCAATTGCAGTTTCCTCCTGTCAGGAACAGATGGCATTGGAGGCTCCCCCGGGGGGGGCATGGTCCTAAGGGGAGCGGCAGAGTTCACAAACTCTAGGATTGGCACCCCCCCCCCCTTGCAGGTTTCACGCGGGAGGATGCCTAAGGTTACTCATCCGGATGACAGCTTCCCGATGCCCATTCCCGCACGATCTCTGTGATCAGCCAAGGATATCGCGCCTGCCGTCTCTGTCAGCGGATTCAGTGTCTCTGAACCTCTATGCCATAGGGTCGGCAAGAGTTTGCCCGTTTGGGCAGAATGATCCATACCTTAGGAGAAGGTCCTCCATAGGATCATCGACGGCTTCCCCCCCGGCTTCTTCAGTCGATCCTTTCTTGTAAGGAAGTACAGTATCTGAGACGGGAGTTCCGTAGTCGACCTCTCAGCCCTGATCAAGTTTGTCGAACAAACTTCGTCCAGCGTGGAACAGCAGAATCGGTCAGACTGGTAACGAGGCGACAGGACTCCTTAAACCCTGGATCGGAAGGACGGGTACTTTCAGTTTCCATTCCATCCATCTTCCAGGAAGCTCGTGGAATTCAGCCTAGACTGCAGGTATTCCTGCTTAAGATGCAGTGTGGCGATCCCGCCGTGGCATCGCAGGATTTTTTCCCCAGAGAACTCTCCCTGCTTTCCTCATGGCCGCTCAGGGGCAGGCTTCCGCCTCCTTCGCTTTCGGAGGTCTGGTCAACTCCGGTAGGCTCGGGTCCGACCTTCTTCAGCGCCGGGACAAGCTTCCGGATACTTACCATGAGTGGGGGTTCATGGTATTTTGCTAAGAGCCTTCTCTTCTTCTGCCTCAACACCTGGAGTATCTGGCCATGATATTGAGTCAACGGCCTTACCACGTTGGAATCCCCGCTTCTCGTCCGTCCAGCGAGGTTAAGCAACGTCGGTTCTGGTCAGTACTTAGATGGGTGACCACCTGTGGACGCCAGATTCTGTTGCCACCTCCTCCGAGCCTTCCCTTCAGTTGACTGTGGCAAGGCTGAGGAGAGTCGCAGTACCTGTTCTCAGTCAAGCAGAGTTTTCAGCCTTACCTTGGAACGTTCCTAGTTCTCCTTTCCTCATTGACCCTTCTATAGTTCCGAACGGTCGCCTCAGGATAAGTTCCATGTGGGGCGGTCCAAGTTCCGGTGGTTTCAGGCAACGATTAACCGGACTTTCTGGCCCCTATGGGACCAGCGGAACTATTAGACCTGCAATGGGTGTTGACCTATGGAACCTCTTGATGGGAGTGGATATTCTCGTCCTTTCCCCACATTCTTGATGCTGTTCTCGGACTCGTCAAAGAAAAGGGGGGGGGGGGGCATGTTCCGGTCCAGGCTTATGGTCAGGACCTGAAGGATACCTCTCCATCATTCAGGCAGGCCTAGGGGCCGTAGTCTGGCCCCTCTACAGATCCTACAGCTCCTGCCGAGTCGCTCCGTGCGCGTCAACTTCATGATTCTGGCGTGTTCTAAC
This sequence comes from Palaemon carinicauda, assembly GCF_036898095.1. Classification (NCBI taxonomy): domain Eukaryota; kingdom Metazoa; phylum Arthropoda; class Malacostraca; order Decapoda; family Palaemonidae; genus Palaemon; species Palaemon carinicauda. Next base: position 1,249,398 of record NC_090731.1, read on the forward strand.
CAGCAGGGGACGTATTTTCACACCTTCACATCTTGCAGTAGAGATACCGAGATGATTGAGATACTCTCAATACCACCATCGGCTCTCTCATTCCAGGCAGAGGAATGTTCTCTCCGACTATCCGAGCAGAGCCTCGTAGAGAAAGTGTACCTGGGGGTCTTTGGCCTTGAGTAACCAGCAAGTCCTGGTCTGGGGGACCTCATTGCGACAGCTTGGAACCTCAAGCTTCCGCTGTTCTTCCCCCCAGTCTCAGACCTGAGACTCTGGCAAGATGCATTTCGGTGATGGTGGGACAACTTCGACGCCTGCGTCTTCCCTCCTTTTTGTCTGTGGAGAATGGGTCTCACATGACCAGGTTGTCTGTCAACCTTTCATGGGAGAACTCCACTGGGACTATGCGCAGAACGGTTTCTGGACCCTCTGCTCTCCCGGACGGAACTCCCGGGAGAGCTTCTCCCACGGCACAGACTACTCAAACAACCACACTGCAACATCTTTCACAAGCCGGGGCGTCGCTTCGGCTTTTTGCCTGGAGACACTACGCCTCCTCCTCAAGAAGAGACAACCCGCTACAGTCGCGGGACGGAGGTCGCGTCATCTGCGATAGTCATCCGCAGGGGTCTTCCAGGCGAAGTGAAGAGTCTTCGGTGGTTGGTGCCGTGGGAGATATACCTCTTCCCTTGAGGCCTCTTCTCCAGCAATAACGATCTTATTGCCTTTCGGCGGGAGGAAACTCCTTTCCGCTCTCGGCAATGAAGCCTGTCGCTCAGCCTTTCCCTGACCTTCAGGCTTAAAGGAATAACTTCTTCCTTCCCGCTGGATCTTTCCTCGCTCATGTGAAGCTACGAACGTCCCTGCCCTAGTCGGAGTGAGACCTCCAACTTGGAGCATGGCTCGGACTTTTTAGTCCCTTAAGAGATCTTCTCAAGACCCTTTACGACAGGCCTCTGATTGTATTCCGCCTTGGGTCTCCTGCTCACTCTGGCCGCCAGTGTGTAAGCAATCTTCTTGGTCTCGTACAACTCCGCCCTTTCTAAGGAAGAGGGGAAGGCAACATTCAGGTTCGCTCCTGAGTTGTTGGCTAGACTCAGAATCTTGGGGTCCTGGCCCTTCGGTCCAATTCCTTCAAGATTTCGAGTCTCCATTCTGTATCTGATGTCCCAAAACCTTCTCCTTCTTGCCAGTAAAGGAATCGAGGGGTTAGCTTTGGGAACAGCTGCAGTTTGTCTTCAGTTGCAGCCGATTTGGGAGCACAAGGAGGACACGGGGAAGAGTCACCAGTATACCTCCTCAGCTCGGACTCAAGGACATTCATCTCGACCTGTCTCCAGACTCTCCCCCGTCACGTCGCCCTACAGCACAATGTTGGATACATTGCAACGTCCCTCGCCTTCGAGTAATACTACTCTGTGACGCAGGTGCTACAAGCTGGAGTCTGGAAGCGTCTAATGACCTTCGCAGCCTGCTTCCTGCAGGGCGTGACCCACAGGAGTTTCGATACGTTTTCTATCGCTCTGTGGTGGCTACACAACAGCTGGTCTAACCTCAGGCTCCTTTTTGGACAGGCAGCAGAAGGTTGAGGGCATTGTTATCAGGTTTTAGTCTGCATGAACGAAAGAAGTATGTCTGGCCCTTACTTCTTTCTTCATCATCCCCTCTACGGGGAAGCAGCATCCTGGTCTCTGCATAGCTGACCTCGAACCTCTGCAGTTAAACCATGCTTCCTTGTGTTCCGAGTATTGAGTCAATACTGTCGCGTCCCCCATACCCTGACGAGGTGGTATGCGGAACGTCCTAACCCAGAGTTCCTTCTGGAACTCCAGGTCAACTGCCTAGGACGGGTCACACTTCTTCCTTCACACACAAGCTTATGTAGGCCACACGGTTCCTTGCGGAACAAGGAACTTGTGAGGTGCAGGGACTCCTTTTCTCGAGTGCGACTCACTTGGATCCAGTATGGCTGGGGACTTTCCACCCTTCCTAAGGGGTAAGTCACCCAATGTAAATAGCGTGGTTTGTATTTCGGTTACGGAACAAATGACAAATTCGAAGATAATTTGTATTTTTCCTAACCATACAAACCTTAGCTATTTACACATATTTGCCCGCCAGCCCTGTCCCCCAAGACAAGTCCTACCTCTAAGTGAAAGTGAGTATTCACCTGTGTGTGAGGGAGGGGAGGGGTAGCTAGCTACCTCTCCCCTACCCCCCCCCCGCTAACTAGCGCGGGGGTAATACACCCTCGTTAAATTCTAATGGCTCGCCATTTCAGCTGCGCTAAAAGGTAAACCCAATGTAAATAGCTAAGGTTTGTATGGTTAGGAAAAATACAAATTATCTTTGAATTTGTCATATTAGGAGTGCAGTATGGGCAGGGGGGGGGGGTCTGCTGAGGGTGACACCGTAAAAGGGGGTGACACCCTTAGAGTTACATCTACAAAAAGTTTGTCTTTCTAGCTCGAGGGTTATGATATGATTTTCAAAAAGTTGCTTAATACTGGGGACATACTCAAAGGTGTTGACACTCAGGGGTGAAACCTTCGAAAAGATTGAATTAATTATGGTGACATCCTCGAGAGGGTTGTCACCCCAAATGGTACAAATAATTAAAAAAAAAAAAACTTTCTTGTACAGTATATACATTTTTTCAATATTAATCTTACCCGATGATCATGTAGCTGCAACTCTGTTGCTCGACAGAAAAAACCTACGGTCGGGATACGCCAGCGATCACTATACAGGTGGGGGTGTACAACAACAGCGCCATCTGTCGAGTAGGTACTCAGGTACTTCTTGTCAACAAGAACCAATTTTTCCTCTGTCGTGCCAATGGCAGGACCTACTAAATACGCCGTCCCTACTGGATTTGTTTTCACAACGATTTGGTGAAGTACACTTTTCCAGTTTTGAGCTTTCGCTATGCAGGGGTTTTATCTTCATTTCAAAACTTGAATTCGTTTTCGATAGATTTAATTATGGTGACAAAGAGAGTATGGACTCTCTTTCACTTTTAAATGGCCGACCCTTCCCTTAGACGGAAGTGTGTTTAGGTTTTTGGTAATTTTGCTTAACAAGTTATAGATCTATTTATTTTATATCTCTCCGCCTTGATAGGCCTCTTCGATTAACTTTCCATTTATTATAAACTTATAAAAAAGTAATTTTTATGTTTGTTTATATGCGACCTTTCCTATAGTAGGCGGTCCATACTTGGAACCGAAGTTAATTAACATTGAGCCCGTCATATCGTATTTAACCTTTTAAGAATTTAATACTTTTTAATTTTAATGTTTTATGAAAGAATTTCTTTGATAGTCTCGTACTGTTTTCAAAGATGAACTAACGTTTAGTTTTTTAGTCTCCGCAGTTGTTGACGTTCAGAACGTTCAACATGCGCTCTATCGTTACGATAGAGAGAGAGTGTTTCACGGTTTCACGTTGCAGTAAGAGTAAACCGATTCTAGCGTTTCGTTCATTCTTTCTTAGCTTAAATGGTTTAAATTCTAAATAAAGGAACTTTTTATTTGGGAAACCTTTCAGTTCCTTTTAACAATTAACATGTTTTAACGATATATAATTGGGCTCTTCTCTCAGGCGCTAAGTCAAGAGAGAAGAGAGAGAGAGATAGAGACGGAGGGAGAGAGAGGAGAATAAACGTTTCGTTCAAGCGGGTAACGTTGTTCTCGTTTTTTACTCTTCTCCCTAGTCGCTGTAGAGGAAGAAGGTAAAACGTTTCTAGAGTTTTATTCTTGTTCCCAGGCTTTAGGCGGTGAGAGATTGTAAACGTAGTTTATTTGATCTAGTGTTTAGTCTCTTTTCCAGCCACTGAATTCGTTTTTTACTCTTCTCCCTAGTCGCTGTAGGGGAAGAAGGTAAAACGTTTCTAGAGTTTTATTCTTGTTCCCAGGCTTTATGCGGTGAGAGATTGTAAACGTAGTTTATTTGATCTAGTGTTTAGTCTCTTTTCCAGCCACTGAATTCTTTATCTTTATTTATGTTTTTCTGTTGCATTGTAAAACTGTTTTCGCAATTACTACCTTTTAATGAAGGATAGGATTGCGTGTTTCAGGTAGAAATCTGTTAAAGTTTCGATTTCAGTGAAATAAGTGCAAACAGAAAATCAAAAGTGATAAAGTGATATGCGCAAAGTGTTACAGTGTTGCGTCCGAGGGTTCGTCTGTTCGTGCCAGTTGTTCACCTAGTCCGATACCTCTTACAAGCTCCCAAGCCCAGGGGAGAAGTAATGTCGTACGACTTATGGGTTCCACAGGCCTTGATCGACGAACAGACGTTTTTCCCTCCGTGGTTTCGGGCGTATCTACACACGTTGCCGACGTGAGATCGCCCCACCCACACAAAGACGAGAGAGCCCATTTATTACTCGTCTGCGGAAGAGGTTTCTCGTAGAAACCATGGACCAAATCTTGCAGCTTTTAAGTGCAAGTCGGTCCCTTCCGCGCAAGTCCAACGGCCTAGGTGTAGCCACTGGGTCAGTTCGGACTCGCTGCAGTCATCCGACGACTGCACACCTCCCAAGAGAGGCAAGGTGGTACCGCAACAGGCAGTAACTCCGTCTGTTGCCGCACCAGCTGTTTTAGACCCTCAGTCACAACGGACAGTAGCTCCGTTTGTTGCCGTTTTTTTTGTAGACCCTAAGTGGTCTTTACTGCAGTCTATGCAGACTCAGTTAGCTGCGGTTATGCAGGAGTTTCGTGCGGAGAAGGTTTACACTGCTCTCGTTAGCCTACAACCTACCACGGTTGTGCGCCCAGCTCACGCTGAGGCTGCCTGCTCCCACACTCCGGCTGCGGAGAGCTCCACCTCCGATGCGCTATCGACCCTGCCAGACGCATGTTAACGTTAGCCGACATGCGGCTCCCTCCGTTAACATGCGTGAGCTACCGCATCAGCAGTGGGAAGGTGGAGTCAAGTTGCCGTGTTTTGACGCGATGCGTTAGTTTCCGCAACCCACGGCAGTCCCCACCACGCACCACCACTCCGCTTTGGTTGTTGCCTGCTCACACACTCCGACTGCGGAGAAGGTTGACGATGCACCCGTTTGCCTACAACCTGCCACGGTTGTGCGCCCAGCATGGCTGCCTGCTCCCACACTCTTGTTGTGAGAGCTCCTCCACCCATGCGCAGTCTACCCTGCCAGACGCATGCTTACTCCCACAGACACACGGAGCACTCCGTTGCCGTGCGTGAGCTACCACAAGCTGCCGTGTTTTGACACGGTGTGTCAGCCTCCGCAACACACTGTGGTTACTGCCACTCGCCCGCAGCAGACTAGTCAGTCAGGAGTTGAGGCTTCCCCACACAGCTTTGGTTGTTGCCAGCTCACAGACTGTCAAGCAGTTACTTGACGTTGCCTTCTGGTCTGCTACTAATGCACCAGTGCTGTATGTCCTCACGCACCTGTTGTGGTTGACAGTTCAGTTTTTGACAGTTCACAGACTGTCAAGCAGTTACATAACGTTGCCTTCTGGTCTGCTGCTT
>NC_090731.1:1255396-1305027 GCF_036898095.1 Palaemon carinicauda
TAATGAGAAACAATTACTTGTAAGAATCACCACTATATGTCTTTTGCCAGTGGTTAACCAATGTTACCTTAAATAAATGAAAAATTTATCCAACCTTATCCAGCTTCGCTGAAAGGATGTTGTTCTTATTAAAGGACGGAGGTTTGTACTATATTACTTCTGTATTCACACGACTAGGCAGTGGATGGTGCTTAACCATCGTTACCAGAACACGATGGAAATGGCAATATCAGAAGCAGGAACATCACAGGTAAATATGACAAATTCGTAGATAATTTGTATTTTTCCTAACTATACAAACCTTAGCTATTTAATAAGGGTATTACTTTCGGCGTAGCTGAAATGACGAGCCGTTAATTTTTAACGAGGGTTTACTACCCACATCGCTAGTTAGCGGGGGTAGGGGAGGGTAGCTTGCTACCCCCTCCCCCCCTCTCCTGTGCTTGAGCTCACTTTGCTTGGAGGTAGAACTTCAAGGGGGATAGGGCTGGCGGGCAAGTTTGGTTAAATAGCTAAAGTTTGTATAGTTAGGAAAAATACAAATTATCTACGAATTTGTCATTTGTTCCGTAACTGGAATACAAACCATGCTATTTAATTGGGGTGACTCACCCATTAGGAAGGGTGAACGTCCTAGCCAGTCTGGCTTTTAGCTTTACCCTGCACCTCGCTAAAACCTTGCTACGCAAGGTCTGCGGCTTACACAAGCTGTGTGTGAAGGTATGAAGAAGTGTGACTCGTCCTAGAAAGTTGTTCTGAAGTTCTTTAGATGAAAACTTGTAGACTAGACTTTCCTAATACCACCTCGTCAGGGTATGGGGACATGATAGTATTAATATTAATACTAGGAACACAAGGGAGCATGGTTTACCCGCAGTGGTTTGAGGTCAGCTGTGCAGAGAACCCAGGATGCTGCTTTCCCCAAGAGAGGGGATGATGAAGAAAAGAGTAAGGGCCAGACATACCTTTTCATTCATGCAGACTAAAACCGGGTAACAATGCCCTCAACCTTCTGCTACTTGTCCAATAAGGAGCTTGAGGTTTTAAACCAGCTGTTGTGCAGCCACCACAGGACCGATAGAGAAAGTATCGAGTCTCTTGTGGGTCACGTCTTGTAGGTAGTGGGATGTGAACATGGTTTGCCGTTTCCACACCCCAGCTTGAAGGACCTGCGTCACTGAAAAATTCTTTTTGAAGGCCAGAGACCGCTACGCCCCTGACATCATGTGCTCTAGGGGGATGTGACGGACGAGGGTCTGGATTCAGGGACAGATGAATCACCCTACGAATCCATGCCGAGATGGTGTTCATGGTGACCCTCCTCTTAAGTCCTCCCTGTGCTAACGAATAACGCTGGCACATGAGGACGGACTGCAGCCGCTCTTTTAAGATATAGCCTTAAACTCCTTACTGGGCATAGTAGGAGATGGTCTGGGTCCTCTGTTAAGGAAAGGAGAGGACTCCGGGATTCTGAGTCCTAGCAATAAACTAAGGGACGAATCTGAACGTTACCTCCTCCCATCCCCTTGAATGGGCGATGTCATACGAGAGACCATGAAGTTCGCTAACCTGTTTGGCTAAAGCCAAAGCTAGTAGGAACACCGTCTTCCAAGTTAGGTGGCGATCTGAAGCCTGGCGTAATGGTTCATAGGGAGGTCTCTTCAGAGACCTGAGAACTCGAACCACGTTCCATGGAGGAGGTCTCACTTCCGACTGAGGGCAGGTAAGTTCATAACTTCATATGAGTAGGGAAAGTTCCAAAAAGAAGAAATGTCCATTCCTTTTAGCCTGAAGGCTAAACTTAAGGCTGAGCGATAGCCTTTCCCTGCTGAGACTGAAAGGCGCATTTCTTCCCGCAAACACAAGAGGAACTCCGCTATTGTTGGAATAGTGGCATCGAGTGGAGAGATACCCCTTCCACAACACCAACCACAGAAGACTTTCCACTTTGCCTGGTAGACCCCTGCGGATGACTTTCGCAGGTGTCCAGACATCCTGACAGCAACTTGCTGCGAAAATCCTCTCTCGGAGAGGAGATGCTGGATAGTCTCCAGGCGTGAAGTCGTAGCGAAGCTACGGCTTTGTGGAAGATGTTGGCATGTGGTTGTCTGAGTAGATTGTGTCGTGGAGGGAGCTTTCTCGGTAGCTCCGTTAGGAGTTGCAGAAGGCCCAGAAACCATTCCGCGTGATGCTATTGAAAGATTGACCGATGTTCTGGTCTTGTTGAGCACCATCCTCATCAGACAGAAAGGGGGAAAGGCGTACACATCGATGTTGTCCCACTGTTGTTGGAAGGCATCTTGCCAGAAAGCCTTGGGATCCGGGACTGAGGAGCAGTACAGTGGAAGCTTGAAGTTCAGAGTTGTTGCGAACAGATCCACAGTCGGAGAACCCCACAAAGTCAGGACTTTGTTGGCTACTAGATGATCCAAAGACCACTCGGTACTCACTATCCGAGACGCTCTGCTCAGATTGTCGGCGAGCACATTCCTCTTGCCTGGAATGAAACGTGCTGATAGTGGAATCGAGTGGACTTCGGTCCATCTCAGTATCTCTACTGCAAGATGAGATAGCTGCTTCGAAAAGGTACCTCCTTGTTTGTTGATGTAAGCCACTACTGTGGTGTTGTCGCTCATCACCACCACAGAGTGACCTGCCAGGAATTGTTGGAACTGTTGAAGGCCCAAAAAGACGGCCTTCATCTCTAGAAGATTTATATGAAGGCACTTTTCTGATTCTGACAACAGGCCTGAGGTCGTGTGGTGCAGTACGTGGGCGCCCCACCCTTTTTTTGAGGCATCCGAAAACAGCATCAAATCCGGGGGGAGGACGAGAAGATCCACTCCTCTTCGTAGGTTCTCGTCTGTCACCCAATACTGGAGGTCAGTCCGTTCCGCAGGTCCCATAGGGATCATGATGTCCGGGGAATCGTAGCCTTGATTCCACCGGGACTTGAGTCGCCACTGAAGGGATCTCATCCTGAGGCGACCGTTGGGAACTAGATGAGCCAAAGATGAAAGGTGATCGAGGAGACGTAACCACGATTGGGCTGGAAGTTCTTCTCGTTTGAGAAAAGGGGCTTGCGACCTTCCTCAGCCTTGCTATCCTGTTCTCTGATGGGAAGGCTTTGTGTGGAGATTGGTGTCTATGATCATGCCTAGGTATACCAGTCTTTGAGTGGGAAGCAGAGAGGACTTCTCGAGATTTACAATGATCTCCCAGATCCTGGCAAAGTCCCAGTGTGTCCCGGTGTTGAAGAAGGGTTGACGCCGAGTCTGCTAGGATCAGCCAGTCGTCCAGATAACAGAGGAGACGGATGCCGATCCTGTGTGCCCACGAATATATTAGGGTGAACACACTGGTGAAAACCTGTGGTGCTGTGGAGAGACCGAAACACAGCACCTTGAACTGGTACTCCTTGCTGTCTAGGCTGAATCTTAAGGAATTCCTTGAAGACGGATGGACTGGGATCTGGAAGTACGCGTCCTTCAGATCCAGTGTACACATGAAGTCTTGCGGTCTCACTGCCAGTCTGACCATGTCTGCGGTCTCCATGCTGAACAGAGTTTGTTTGACAAACTTGTTCTGAGTCGAGAGGTCGATGACTGGTCTCCAGCCTCCAGACGCCTTCTTTACAAGAAAGAGTAGACTGAAGAAGCCTGGGGCCCCATCGAGGACCTCTTGGAGAGCACCCTTCTTCAACAGGGTCTGTACTTCTGCCCGAAGGGCTTGCCCCCTTGCTGATCCCATGGCAAGGGAGCTCAACGACACTGGATTTGCCAAGGGGAGGTAGAGATGTTGTGAACGGGACGCGATATCCCCGACTGATTACGAAAATCATCCAGGAATTGGCCCCGAGTTGCTGCCACCTGTCTGCGCACCTTTGTAGGCATCCCCCCACTGGTGGACATGCAGGGGGACTGCCAATCCTAGCGTTTGCGGCCTCGGCTGCTCCCTCTAGGATTCTTACCTCCCCTGGAGGACTTTTTGCTTTTCCTGTCCTTGACAGGAAAGGGCTTAGACACTACTGTCTTCGCTGCTACCGTCGGTTTTGTGGTCTTGGTAGGACGGGACTGTTGGGGTGCTGGAGGCTTATAGGGCTTGGGGATGTCAAAACCCTATGCAGGAGGGAGTCTTGGTAGGACTTCTTCCACCTCTCAGCAGCCTGTTCCACATCCTTAGGCTCAAACAGGTTTGTTCCTTCCAAGGAAGAATGCCCGAGCCTATTTATCTCGGTGCTAGGGACCTTCTGATGGAACCTCTCAACCAACGCATCCCAATGTTTCAGGATGGTGTTCGCCCACAAGTTCGAGACTCGGTGGGCCAGAAACTCGATCTTGCGAGTGTCTGAGAGGAGGAACGTCTCCATAGCTTTCCTGGTACGTTCTTTGGAGAAGCCCTCAGAGCGTATCAGGATACCTAAGGTCCCTAACCAGATATCCAGCCACGAAGTGGCTTGCATAGCACACTTCGCAACCTTCTCCTGGTTAAGGATCTCTGTTGCCGAGAATGAGACCTGCCGGTTGGAGAGTCTCTCAAGAGGGACTCCCCTGGTAAGCTCTTCCAAAGAATGGTGGAAAGGAAGAGCTAAACAAGGCTCCTCCAAGATCTTGAAGTACCTCCTCTGCTGTACTGAGGAGGTGGGAGAAGCTTATTGCTGGCACTGGAATGGTTGAAGGAGGCCAACTCAGAGAGCTGGACAGCAATCTTGTCCCTGGTACTCTTAACCCCCTGAGACCAGGGCAGAGCAGCACTGGCCTTAAAAGGTTTTTGAGGTCCAAGACCGTGTCTTTGCCCTCTCGAGGAGGAATCTCTGGGTCGGCAAACCCATTGAGAGCCCTCAAAAGTCAGGACCTGCCAAAATGCATGCTCTGACTCTTGTAGTTCTCCTCCGGATGTCGGACTTGCAGCGAAGTCTCCTGTCCCCAAAGGCTCTTCTTGGGGAGATTTGTGGACGTTCTCCGAGTGGCTAGCTGGCTCCGTCGTAAGTCTCGTCGAGGATTTTGGCACTGTCTTTGAGTCCTTCGACTCCTTCCTGGGAAGGATGTAGGACTAACATATACGGAGGCAAGTTCTTCTCCGTCCCTACCCGCGAAGACTTTTCAACGCGAGGTGGGGTTTCCCTCATTGGTGCGATGGGGGAATGTCTCACCTCACGTGACTCCCGAGGACTGAAAATCCTTGTCCGACAGGGAGGGAGAAAAAGTCTCGGGGGGGGGGGGTGAAGGAACCTGCCTCGAAGGCTTACGAGGAGACAGCTTAGCTCTTGGAGAAGTCACTGCGTCCGAAACTCCTCTTTTTCTCTTCAGAGGGGTAGACGCAGCTAAGGATCTGTGGCCCAACTCAGAGAGAACAGGCTTGAAAGCCTGTATAACCGCTCTGATTAGTGCCCCAAACCATGGCTGTTGACTGACAGCTGTGCTGTCAGACACTCCCTCTGGAGGGACAGGGATCGACGGATCCCTGGGGGGAGCTTCCATAGTGGGGTTCACCTGGAAAGAAGAAAAAGGGTTCCTGGACCTTCCTGAATGCTTCCCTTCCACCGCAGTGCGCGCTGTTCTGCGCTTGCGGGGAGGGGAAAGCGGCGATGGCGACCTTGCCGTGCGTTGTCCAGCAGCCTTGCACGCTGGAAGGTGTTGATGCTCGCGCAGGGACGCGTGATGGGGAATACCCAGGGTCAAGTGATGGTGCGTAGGAGCGCGCGCGGGAGACTGGGCTCACAGGAGAGTGCGCAGGAGACTGATTGCGCGCGGGTGAATGTTCGCGTGCGCGTGGGCATGCAGGATCAGGTCGTTGGACACGTGGGCGTGCGGGCGAGAGTTGGCGCACCCCAGAAGATGTCGTAGGGCACGCGCACACAGGAGAGATACCCCTGGCGCGCAGTCAGAGCCTGTGCGCGTGGGCGCACATCAGTATGGTGGCGCGTTACTGTAGGAGAGAATGGGCGCGAGCAGATGAATGCGCGCGATTGCGAGGGATGGCGTGCTGGAGACAGCAGTAGGCGTGTTGCCGAGCGCTGGTGTGTAGGCGAAGTCTTTGACTTCTCTACAGCTCCCAGAGCCAAAAATCGTGGGCGCGCAGGAGAGATAGCTGCACGTGGAGGCTGGCGCGCGGGAGAGCGCTGAAACGCGAGAGAGCACTAGCACAGGAGAGCAATGGCGAGCGCTGACACGTAGGAGAGCGCTGGCGCGCAGGAGGTTGATGGCACACAGGTGAGCGCTGGCGCACTACCTTAGGCAAAGCCTGGCGCACAGGAGAACGTTGGTGCGCATACCCATCATGGCGCGTAAGGGACGTATGCACGCGATGACGCGTACGCCCTTCATGCCCCCGTAATAGGGATCAATGCCTGACGAGCATGGTAGTCAGGTTTCGTGGGTGTGTAAAGCGCATCAGCTTCAAGGAACGGCGACGACAGTTCAGCAGGTCTGTCGGGTGGAAGGTCGGCGAGCCCTTTGAAAGGACGACCTTCCAACGAAGGGGATCGCGAACGATCCGCTGAGAGGTCCAGGACCATAGCAGGAACAGTCGGTGAACGCTGACGAGGCTCCTCTGCGGCGGACTGCAACGATGATGATGAACCAACGAGGCGCCTCCTCACCGCAGGTGAAGGCAGGCCTCTCTAGCAAAGAGGAAGGCGAGCCTTGCGACGGATACGCCCTCTGGGGGCCGTTGGATCAGCAAGCTGACCTTCTGCAGTCCTCCGAATGGAGTCTCTGTAAGTGAACTCCCCCGAGGGAGAGAAACACTAGCATGAGAGGCTGTTGGACTTAGTTTCTCCCTCGTAGGTTGAGCAGACACAGGAGAAACTAAGCCTTAAGCTACTGCGGGATGTGAAGAGGCAGAGGTATTAGGAGATATCGCATTGGATACCTCTGACACCACAACGTCAACAATTGACAGAGGATCAACCTCTGCCAAAGTCGGTGACTGCTTGACAGCGGCACCCAATCGGATGTAGTCAAGAAGTGCTTCCTTGGAGGGCGAACCCTCGAGCCCCAAGGAAGACCAAAGCTGAAAAAGATTTGTTAATGTCAAATCCTCCCCCGGGGGAAGAGGTGGAGCTGCCTCGCTAGGGGAGGCAACGCCATCTCTCGAACCCCGAGCTTGGACAACAGAACCATGGTCTACGCTACCACTTGACGGTCTCTCGAAAGAGACCGATCGAGTGGGAGCTTCGGAGGAGGTTTGGGCAACGGAAGAAGAGTCCTTGGGTTTTTCTCCTTTCAAAGAAACCTTCGAAGGAGGAATATCCCGTTTGGACTTCTTCTTACGTCGCCGAGAAAACCTCTCCCACTGGGAGGTAGACCACTCCCTACACTCACCACACTTATTATTACTATCACACCGTTGACCTCTACAGTAAGGGCAAAGGGTGTGAGGGTCTGTCTCGACCGCCGACATAAATGTTCCGCAGGGGCGGTTGGGTAATCCAGGACAGGTGCGCATAATCGCAGAGGCCAACTTCACACACAAACCTGATAAAGAAAAAGCAAAAAAGCATTAATGGCTGCCAAGAGAGAGAGGCAGCGAGGATGAGAGAGGACACGTCCGTCTACCATCTTAGCCGAGAGCAAAGTGAGCTCAAGCATAGGTGTGTGTGAGAGGGGAGGGGGGAGCAAGCTACCCTCCTCTACACCCCCTAACTAGCGGTGTAGGTAGTAAACCCTCGTTAAATTTCAATGGCTTGTCATTTCAGCTACGCAGAAAGTAATTCCCCTATTAAATAGCATGGTTTGTATGTCAGTTACGGAACAAACAACAGAGATTATAGACAGTATCATCGTCATGTTTCCCTTAAGAAGAAGAACTTCTTGGCTTAATAATGACCAGCAGCTCTTCTACATCATCATCTGGACAAGATTCACTAAAGACGATGCCATGATATTTTTGTAATAAAAAACAAATGCAGATTCAATGCAAGATCTTTGAATAACTTGCAAAACATGAGTCTCAGAGGGCCATTTCACTCTCTCCGTTACACTTTTTGTTGTCTTTACAAATAATTTACAGATAACCAGTACTATAGTTTGAACCACATGAGTATTATACATCTATATTTTCCAATGTTTTATACCAATTCATGTCTATCCCTTTTAAGTTAAGCTGGTGACAAACCTACAGATTCTTTGGTGGGGGTAAAATATCACAAAATGATATTTTGATTATAAAATAAATTTTTGAATATACTTACCCGGTGAATATATAATAGCTGACGTCTCGGACGGCTCGACAGAAACACAAAAACTCGCGAGCGATCGCCGTGAAGGTTGCGGGTGTGCCCACCAGCGCCGACTATCGGCCAGATACCGCATATACTTGTAAACAGCTCCAGTTCTTCTCATTCCGCTGGGTCTCTATCGGGGAGGAAGGGAGGGCCTTTAATTTATATATTCACCGGGTAAGTATATTCAAAAATTTATTTTATAATCAAAATATCATTTTTAAATATTAAACTTAGCCGGTGAATATATAATAGCTGATTCACACCCATGGTGGTGGGTAGAGACCAGTATTAATACAATAAAGGCGTATATGCTTAGAGTTTTTGACAATTATATCATAACAAAACCCAATTAAATATAGGTACCTGGTAAGGAAGCTGACTCTGACGATTACTCTGCCTCACGAAGCCCAGCCATCCTCTCAGGATGCTGAAAGACTCCCAGGAGCTGTTATATCCAGGGCGACCACCCATACAACAGGACCTCATCAAAACCCTTAATCTGGGTGCTCTCAAGAAAAGATATTTGACCACCCGCCAAATCAAAAAGGATGCGAAAGGCTTCTCAGCCTTCCGTACAACCCAAGACAAGATTAAAAACATTTCAAGAGAAAATTAAAAGGATATTGGGATTAAGGGAATGTAGTGGTAGAACCCTCACCCACTACTGCACTCGCTGCAACGAATGGACCCAGTGTGTAGCAGTCCTCATAAAGAGTCTGGACGTCTTTTATGTAAAATGAAGCGAACACCGACTTGCTCCTCCAAAAGGTCGCGTCCATAATACTTCGCAGAGATCTGTTTTGCTTAAAAGCCACGGAAGTTGCTATCGCTCTTACTTCGTGCGTCTTGACCTTAAGTAAACAACGATCTTTTTCACTTAAGTGAGAATGAGCCTCTCGGATTAAAAATCTAATAAAATACGATAAAGCATTTTTAGACATAGGCAATGAGGGCTTCTTAACGGAGCACCATAAGGCCTCAGATCCACCTCGTAAAGATCTGGTACAAGCTAAATAACACTTAAGCGCTCTAACTGGGCACAGTACTCTTTCAACCTCGTCGCCTACGATCTCTGATAGGCAAGGTATATCAAAAGATTTAGGCCAAGGACGATAAGGCAGTTCATTTTTGGCCAAGAAACCAAGCTGAAGCAAACATGTGGCTTTATCTGTAGAAAAGCCGATGTTTTTACTAAAGGCATGGATCTCACTGACCCTTTTAGCCGAAGCCAAGCACACCAAAAAAAGCGTCTTGAGGGTGAGATCCTTCAGGAAGGCTGAATGTAATGGCTCAAACCTGTCGGACATTAGGAACCTTAGGACCACATCTAAGTTCCATCCAGGAGTTGCCATACGACGCTCCTTAGAGGTCTCGAAGGACTTAAGGAGATCTTGGAGATCTTTATTATTGGACAGATCTAAGCCTCTATGTCTGAACACAGAAGCCAACATGCTCCTGTAGCCTTTAATAGTGGGAGCAGAGAGGGAGCGAACATTTCTCAGATGCAGGAGAAAGTCTGCAATTTGGGCTACAGAGGTACTGGAAGAGGAAATGGATGATGACTTGCACCAGTCTCTAAAGACTTCCCACTTCGACTGGTAGACCTTGATGGTAGATGCTCTCCTAGCTCTCGCAATCGCTCTGGCTGCCTCCTTCGAAAATCCTCGAGCTCTCGAGAGTCTTTCGATAGTCTGAAGGCAGTCAGACGAAGCGCGGGGAGGCTTTGATGAAGACTCCTTACGAGGGGCTGTCGTAAGAGATCCATCCTTAAAGGCAGACTCCTTGGAACGTCTACCAGCCATTGAAGTACCTCTGTGAACCACTCTCTCGCGGGCCAGAGGGGAGCAACCAACGTCAACCTTGTCCCTTCGTGAGAGGCGAACTTCTGCAGTACCTTGTTGATGATCTTGAACGGCGGGAATGCGTACGCGTCCAGGTGAGACCAGTCCGGCAGGAAAGCATCTATGTGGGCCGCCTCTGGATCTGGGACTGGAGAGCAATAGGTCGGGAGCCTTTTGGTCAACGAGGTGGCAAAGAGGTCTATGGTGGGTTGGCCCCAAGTCATCCAAAGACTCTTGCACACGTCCTTGTGGAGGGTCCATTCTGTGGGATCACCTGACCTCTCCGACTGAGACAGTCCGCCAAGACGTTCAAGTCCCCCTGGATGAATCTTGTCAACAGTGAGATGCCTCGATCTCTTGACCAGATGAGGAGGTCCCTTGCGATGACGAACAGTGTGTGGGAGTGAGTGCCTCCTTGCTTGGAGATGTACGCCAAGGCTGTGGTCTTGTCCGAATTGACTTCTACCACTTTGTTTCGTAGAACTCTCTCGAAACTCGTCAAGGCCAAGTGAACAGCCAACAGCTCCTTGCAGTTGATGTGCAGGCTCCTCTGATCCGACGTCCAAAGACCCGAACATTCCAGACCGTCCAGAGTCACTCCCCAACCCAAATCCGATGCGTCTGAGAACAACAAGTGGTTTGGGTTCTTGACCGCCAGGGACAGACCCTCTCGCAGACTTATGTTGCCGTCCCACAAGCTCAGGCACGTTTTTACTGGCTCGGAGATCGGGATTGACACAGCTTCCTAAGTCTTGCCCTTGTTCCAATGGGAGTCTAGATGGAACTGGAGAGGGCGAAGGTGAAGTCTCCCAAGTGAGACAAATTGTTCCAGGGATGACAGAGTCCCTAGGAGGCTCATCCAACTTCTCACTGAGCAACGGTCTTTTTTCAGCATGAGGCGGACTTTGAACAGGGCTTGCTCTATCCTGGTGGCACACGGAAAAGCCCGAAAAACTAGACTGCGAATCTCCATCTCCAAATAGAGAATCGTCTGGGAGGGATTCAGTTGAGACTTTTCTAAGTTCACCAACAGTCCCAACTCCTTTGCAAGAGCTAACGTCCATTGAAGGTCCTGCAGACAGCGATGACAGGACGACGCTCTGAGAAGCCAGTCGTCCAGGTACAGGGAGGCTCGAATTCCCGATAAATGAAGGAATTTTGCCACATTCCTCATGAGCCTCGTAAACACGAGAGGAGCAGGGCTGAGGCCGAAGCACAGTGCTCGGAACTGGTACACCACATTCCTGTAAACAAACCTCAGATACGGTTGAGAATCCGGGTGTATAGGAATGTGGAAGTACGCATCCTGCAGGTCGAGAGAGACCATCCAGTCTCCCTCTCTGACCGCTGCTAGGACAGACTTCGTGGTCTCCATCGTAAATTTAGTTTTTACAACAAAAACGTTGAGCACACTGACGTCCAGCACTGGCCTCCAACCTCCTGTATGCTTTGGGACTAGGAAGAGACGGTTGTAAAATCCCGGTGATTGAAGGTCCGAGACTTTCACCACCGCTCCCTTCTCTAGCAACTGAGAAACCTGCTGATGTAGAGCTTGTCTCCTTGACTCCTCTCGATACCTGGGAGAGAGGTCTAAAGGAACTTGTTACTAGAGGAGGTCTGCGTACAAAAGGTATTTTGTACCCCTCCTTGAGCAACAACACAGACTCTCGGTCTGCACCCCTCTTCTCCCAGGCCTGCCAGAAGTTGTTCAGTCTGGCCCCTACCGCTGTCTGAGGACGTGGGCAGTCAGACTCTGCCATGGGAGGACTTGGATCCTCTCCTCTTGCCTCTCTTACTGTCGGCACGAGCGCCTCCCCTACTGGGGGCTCTGCCACGAAAGGGCGGGATAAACCTCGTCGCTGGGGTATCGATCTTGGGTCTTACGACATAAGACGATGAAGGAGCACCCTTACGAGCAGACGTAGCCATCAGGTCGTGGGTATCCTTCTGCACCAGCGAAGCCTCAATATCCTTGATCACCTGCTGAGGAAACAAGGCAGATGACAACGGGGCAAAGAGGAGCTCCGACCTTTGACAAGGAGTTACTCCTGCCGAAAGGAACGAGCAAAGAGTCTCCCTCTTCTTCAGGACTCCAGCCGTAAAGGTAGCGGCGAGCTCATTGGAGCCATCACGGATGGCTTTGTCCATGCAGGACATAATAAGCACGGAAACATTCTGGTCGGCCGACGAGATCTTCCTGCTTAAGGCTCCTAGCGACCAATCTAAGAAGTTAAAAACTTCGAAGGCCCTGTAAACCCCTTTAAGGAGATGGTCAAGGTCCGAGGAGGACCAATAAACTTTAGAGCGTCTCATGGCCAGGCGACGGGGAGAGTCTACTAGGCTTGAGAAGTCTCCCTGGGCAGAGGCAGGAACTCCCAAGCCGAGAACTTCTCCCGTGTCATACCAGACGCTCGCTCTAGAAGCCAGTTTAAAAGGAGGGAAAGCAAAGGCAGTCTTCCCCAAACTCCTCCTGGTGATCAACCAGTCGCCTAGCAAACGTAAAGCCCTCTTAGAAGAGCGAGAGAGCACTAGCTTAGTAAACGAAGGCTTCGAAGCAGCTAGGCCTAGCGCAAACTCTGACGGAGGCGAACGAGGAGCAGAAGGTACAAAATGGTCTGGAAAAAGATCCTTAAAAATCATCATGATTTTCTTAAAGTCCATAGAGGGCTGAGCAGCTTTAGGCTCTTCTCCGTCTGACAAACTGCCCAAAGGAATATCAGTAGGCGGAGGATCAGCAACTTCCTCATCTGAAGGAACCTCGTCCGACAATTGTCAAGTCTCATGAAAAGGAGAGACCTGCCGCGGCGGCAATGCTTGACAGGCAATGTCCACACGCAAAGGAGCAGCATTAGCAGTCGAGGAAGCGACGTCATGCCGCTGCTGAAAGGACTGAAAACCTTGTGACTGACCAACAACAACAACAGGAGTTGATGGACGCTCGGCGTCACGTCGGAACTGCATTGACTGCCTAGACTGAGCAGTCAAAACAACCTTTGACTGCGGTGCTTGACGCTCAACGTCAAGTCGAGGCAACTGAGCTGGTTGGCGAACGTTCTGAACGTCAACACGAGACTGCGGCAGTGGCTGAACGTCAACACGAGGCTGCGGCAGCGGCTGAAAGTCAACACGGGACTGCAGCGAGTGAGGATCCGTGTCACGTGACTGACGTGACAAACTACCGACATCACGTTTCAAAGTGCTAACGTCAAAAGGACGAGTAAAAGCTCGTTTGGGCGGCTGACGGCCAGAGTCTCGATCAGCGTAACGGCGATGCAAAAGCGAAGGATCATCGTGAACCTGCTCAACGTTATACTCCTCCATAAGGGAGGCAAGCTTAGTCTGCATATCCTGCAGGACAACCCATTTAGGATCAACGGGAGTCGGGACGGGCTGAGACGACGGTAACGTCTGTGTCGGCAAAACATTGCCTTTACTGAGACTCTCGGAGCCCGTGTTACGCTTACGTTTAACAGGCGAACAGTCTTCCGACGACTGCAAAGGGTCAGAGCTGTCCTAATGGCTACAGCCAGGACGCTGGACCTGTCCTGAAGGGACTGACTTCCGCTTCAAGGGTCTAGAAACCTTGCTCCAAGGTTTCTTTTGCGAAAAGCCTTCGGATGACGAGGAGAACACAGCCTCGCTCGTCTTATGGTAAGGGCGATCTTGACGAGAAACGCCCGATACTAAAGAGGAAACTTCTGTACGTTGGTTAAAGCCTCTCGTCCCCTTAAGTCCTACGACATTACTTCTCCCTGGTGCAGGGGAGCCTGAAAGAGGTCTCGGACTAGGGGAGCGACAAGCACGAACAGACGAACCCTCGGTCGCAACACTAAGAACACTTTGCGCACTTATCACTTTGTCACTACGATTTTCTGATTTGCCACTCTGACACTTTAATAACTTCACATCTGACATGAGTTGGTTACGGTCCGAAGCTAAGGATTCAACTTTCTCGCCTAAAGCTTGAATCGCAAGAAACATATCCCGCATTGACGGTTCATGAGTGCTAGTAGAGGGTTCAGGAACAACTACTACAGGGGAAGGATTAGGTTCAGGGGCATGGGAGGAGGAAAATTCCAATGACCTAGAGGAGCTTCTCCTCACCCTATCTCTCTCCAGCTTACGAGAATATTTATCAAATTCAAGCCAGTCGAATTCCGACAAGACCACGCACTCATCACACCAATCTCCTAATTGACAGGTTTTATCCCGGCAATTAGAACAAACGGTATGTGGTTCGAGAGAGGCCTTGGGAAGACGTTTGTTACAATCCCTAGCATTACATTTGCGAAATTTAGGTCCAGGGATAGGAGAAGGGTCAGCCATATTGAACAATCAGAGAAAAATCCAAAACAAATCCAAAGTCATCAACAATAAACACTAGCCAAAAAAGGGTTCAAGAGTTTTAATTGAAGAGAAAAACACCCGTCACAGCGAAAGCTCAAAACAACCAAAATAAAGTACTTCACCAAAAATGACGAAAACTCAAGGTCAACAGCGAGCGGAATCAACTTGTCGATAAGACCGACAGAGAAGAACTGGAGCTGTTTACAAGTATATGCGGTATCTGGCCGATAGTCGGCGCTGGTGGGCACACCCGCAACCTTCACGGCGATCGCGCGCGAGTTTTTGGGTTTCTGCCGAGCCGTCCAAGACGTCAGCTATTATATATTCACCGGCTAAGTTTAATATTTAAAATTAACAAATAATATAAATGATCCAGCGAGTTAATTTCTATATCTATTAACCGAGAGACAAACCTTTATAAGGGTGTAGAAACTGTTTTGACAGGGAGTACGCTATCCCGCTGGGGGGAGCCGAAGGGTGAGGCTCGGAGACTTATTACAGGTTGCCTACATTGGCTCTGTCCTTGACTCATCCTGCCTTGTACATCACCTGCAAATTGAAAATCATATATATAAAAATGTTATTTTCATTAGTAAAATAAATTTTTGAATATACTTACCCGATAATCATGTAGCTGTCAACTCTGTTGCCCGACAGAATTCTATGGAGGGATACGCCAGCTATCACAATACTAGAAGGGGGTGTTCTTACCAGCGCCACCTGTGGCCAGGTACTCAAGTACTTCTTGTTGACACCTCCTCAATTATTCCTCGGTCCCACTGGTTCTCTATGGGGAGGAAGGGAGGGTCAATTAAATCATGATTATCGGGTAAGTATATTCAAAAATTTATTTTACTAATGAAAATAACATTTTTCAATATTAAACTTACCCGATAATCATGTAGCTGATTCACACCCAGGGGGGTGGGTGAAAACCAGTGTACAAGATTAAAGGATAGCTAAGTATCCCATATTTCATATAACAGTTATCTCAAATAACAATGAAATAATAAGTACCTGGTAAGGAAGTCGAATTGAACCGTTACTCTGTCTCTTTTTTAAGTTCGTCTTCCTTACTGAGCGCAGCGTTCCTCTTGGAGGCTGAATCAACCCAAAGGTGCTAAAGTATACAAGGCTGCAACCCATACTAAAGGACCTCATCACAACCTTTAACCTCGGCGCTTCTCAAGAAAGAATTGACCACCCGCCAAATCAACAAGGATGTGGAAGGCTTCTTAGCCGACCGAACAACCCATAAAAAGTATTCAAGAGAAAGGTTAAAAAGTTATGGAATTATGGGAATGTAGTGGCTGAGCCCTCGCCTACTACTGCATTCGTTGCTACGAATGGACCCAGGGTGTAGCAGTACTCGTAAAGAGACTGGACATCTTTGAGATAGAATGATGCGAACACTGACTTGCTTCTCCAATAGGTTGCATCCTCTGCAGAGAACGGTTCTGTTTGAAGGCCACTGAAGTAGCCACAGCTCTCACTTCATGTGTCCTTACCTTCAGCAAAGCAAGGTCTTCTTCCTTCAGATGAGAATTTGCTTCTCTAATCAGAAGCCTGATGTAGTAAGAAACTGAGTTCTTAGACATTGGTAGAGAAGGCTTCTTGATAGCACACCATAAGGCTTCTGATTGTCCTCGTAATGGTTTTGACCTTCTTAAATAGCACTTAAGAGCTCTAACAGGGCAAAGTACTCTCTCTAGTTCGTTCCCCACCATGTTGGACAGGCTTGGGATCTCGAACGACTTAGGGCAAGGACGGGAAGGAAGCTCGTTTTAGCCAAAAAAAAAAAAAAAACCGAGCCGCAAGGAACATGTAGCCGTTTCAGATGTGAAACCTATGTTCCTGCTGAAGGCGTGGATCTCACTTACTCTTTTACCTGTTGCTAAGCACACGAGGAAAAGAGTTTCTAATGTGAGGTCCTTAAAAGAGGCTGATTGGAACGGTTCAAATCCTGATGACATTAGGAACCTTAGGACCACGTCTAGATTCCAGCCTGGAGTGGACAACCGACGTTCCTTTGAGGTCTCAAAAGACCTAAGGAGGTCCTGTAGATCTTTGTTGGAGGAAAGATCCAAGCCTCTGTGGCGGAAAACCGCTGCCAACATACTTCTGTAACCCTTGATCGTAGGAGCTGATAGGGATTTTACGTTCCTTAGATGTAACAGGAAGTCAGCAAACTGGGTTACAGTGGTACTGGTTGAGGAAAAACTGCATTGGCCTTGCACCAGCTTCGGAAGACTTCCCATTAAGACTGATAGACTCTGAGAGTGGATGTCGTCCTTGCTCTGGCAATCGTTCTGGCTGCCTCCTTCGAAAAGCCTCTAGTTCTTGAGAGACTTTCGATAGTCTGAAGGCAGTCAGACGAAGAGCGTGGAGGTTTGGGTGTACCTTCTTTACGTGAGGTTGACGCAGAAGGTCCACTCTAGGAGGAAGAGTCCTGGGAACGTCGACCAGCCATTGCAGTACCTCGGTGAACCCTTCTCTCGCGGGTCAGAGGGGAGCAACCAACGTCAACCGTGTCCCTTTGTGAGAGGCGAACTTCTGAAGTACCCTGTTGACAATCTTGAACGGCGGGAATGCATACAGGTTGAGATGGGACCAATCCAGCAGAAAGGCATCCACGCGAACTGCTGCTGGGTCTGGAATCGGAGAACAATACAAGAGGAGCTTCTTGGTCATCGAGGTAGCGAATAGAACTATGGTTGGCAGACCCCACAGGGCCCAAAGTCTGCTGCAAACATTCTTGTGAAGGGTCCACTCTGTGGGGAAGACCTGACCCTTACGGCTGAGGCGATCTGCCATGACATTCATATCGCCCTGAATGAGCCTCGTTACCAGCGTGAGCTTTCGATCTTTGACCAAATGAGGAGGTCCCTTGCGATCTTGAACAACTTCCTCGAATGAGTCCCTCTCTGCTTGGAGATGTAAGCCAAGGCTGTGGTGTAGTCGGAGTTCACCTCCACCACCTTGTTAAGCTGGAGGGACTTGAAGTTTATCAAGGCCAGATGAACTGCCAACAACTCCTTGCAATAGATGTGAAGTGTCCTTTGCTCCTGATTCCATGTTCCCGAGCATTCCTGTCCGTCCAGTGTCGCACCCCAGCCCGTGTCCGATGCGTCCGAGAAGAGACGGTGGTCGGGGGTCTGAACAGCCAAAGGTAGACCTTCCTTGAGAAGAATGCTGTTCTTCCACCACGTTAGAGTAGACCTCATCTCTTCGGAAACAGGAACTGAGCCCGTCTCTAGCGTCATGTCCTTTATCCAGTGAGCAGCTAGATGATACTGAAGGGGGCGGAGGTGGAGTCTCCCTAACTCGATGAACAGGGCCAGCGATGAAAGTGTCCCTGTTAGACTCATCCCCTGCCTGACTAAGCATCGGTTCCTTCTCAGCATGCTCTGGATGCATTCAAGGGCTTGGAAGATCCTTGGGGCCGACGGACAAGTCCGAAAAGCTCGACTCTGAAGATCCATACCCAAGGAAACAATGGTCTGGGATGGAACGAGCTGAGACTCCTCAAAATTGACCAGGAGGCCCAGTTCCTTGGTCAGATCCATAGTCCATTTGAAAATCTCCAGACAGCGACGACTTGTGGGAGCTCTTAAAAGCCAGTCGTCTGACGGAGCCGGACACAAGATCATGATACTGCTGCACAGTCTGTGAACTGTCAATCATGGGCAAGCGAGGAAGTACAGTGACAACCCGAATCTGTCTAGACTATCTGGGTCGTACAGACAACTCCTTAACGGGTTGCTGAGGTAGCCGCACTGCGTCACAACAAGTCCCTTCTGTTGGTTGTTGAACGTCTTCCCCGTGACACATTGACTCCGTAAACAAAAATCCTCTAACAAGGACTAAGCTTGGACTGCATGTCATGCAACACAGCTCAAGGTCTATGGGAGCAGGTGTGGTAACAGACGGGATTAGCGGCTGAAGTGGAACCATTACCTTCCCTGTAAGCATGTTATGCTTAAATAAAAGTCCATAAGAGGTTATGCAGCTAAAGGCTCCCTCCAAATGACAGAGTCCTCAAGGGAATATCAGAAGGAGGGAGAAAAGAACTTTCTCATCTACAGGGACCTTATCCTAGAAAAGCTAAGTTCTCTGAGTGAGGGTTCACTGGTGCAAAAGCAGCAGACTAGAAGGCAACGTTATGAAACTGCTTGACAGTCTAGTGAGTTGGCAACAACCCAAGATATGTTGAGAAGCATGCGGTAAGGTATGCAGAGCATGATGAATGCAGAGTATGCTGTATGCAGAGCATGCTGTATGTAGAGCATGTTGTATGCAGAGCATGCTGAATGCAGAGCATGCTGTATGCAGAGCATGTTGTATGCAGAGCATGCTGAATGCAGAGCATGCTGAATGCTGAGCATGTAGTAAGCAGAGCCTGCTGTAAGCAGAGCCTGCTGTAAGGAAAGCAGAGCGTGTGCATGGCGTTTAACATTTCTCAGAAATTCCATGACCAGTGCTAGAGTGCTTAATGCATGCTTGCATGGGGTTTAAAAATCAACATAATGTTTACCTTACATTCATAACTCATGATTCATATTTTTGCCATGGTTTGAAAATGGAGGTAAGGTATGCTGAACAGCAGAGTCAGAACGAGCTGGAACAACAACAGTGGAAGGTGCAGAAAGTTCCTGTTCTTGTGGTATGAGTGGAGCGTGAAGAGACCGAGGTTGCGCAGAACAAGGTAAAGTTCCCGCAAGCAGAGGTGTCTGAGGCGCAGGATCAGGGTGCACGGGTTGAGCTCGGTGCAGCAGCTGAGGAGACTGACTCACAGGTGGAAGAGGTTGTACCTCCACCGAGAGTTGCACCACCGGTGGAGCAGCCAGGGGAGGAGGAGGAAGAGTGGAGTAATCCTCCTGATCCCAAACCGAAGGTTGCCTTAAAGAAGGCTGAGGCTGAACAACACTGGGAACAGCGAACACAGAAAGAGGTTCAACATCGTACGCCTGGCAGATGGTGCTGCGACTGGGTGCAGCGAGTGCAGGCGGGTTGAGCACAGGCTGAACGGGTGCAGGGGAGGTGCAACACTCTCAGCCCGACACTCACACAACAGGTCCGAAAGCTGTGCTTGCATGGACTGTAGTAGAGTCCACAACATCGTACGCCTGGCAGATGGTGCTGCGACTGGGTGCAGCGAGAGCAGGCGGGTTGAGCACAGGCTGAAAGGGTGCAGGTGGAGGTGCAACACTCTCAGCCCGACACTCACGCAACAGGTCCGAAAGCTGAGCTTGCATGGACTGTAGTAGAGTCCACAACATCGTACGCCTGGCAGATGGTGTTGCGACTGGGTGCAGCGAGTGCAGGCGGGAGCAGCACAGGCTGAACGGGTGCAGCCGGTTGGTGCACCACCGGTGCAGGCGGGTGTAGCACAGGCTGAACGGGTGCAGGCGGTTGGTGCACCACCGGTGCAGGAGGAGGAGGAGGTACAACACTCTCAGCACGACACTCACGCATCAGGTCCGAAAGCTGTGCTTGCATGGACTGTAGTAGAGTCCACAACATCGTACGCCTGGCAGGTGGTACTGCGATCAGGCGGAGCGAGCATAGGGGGGGGGAGTGTAGGCGCACTCTCAGCCCGACAAACTGATGACTGAGGAGAGTCAGAGCTAACCCAATGACTGCATCCGGGTTGTTGAACTTTACTTCGTACGTCTGGCATAGGTCTGGACTTTACGTTTAAGAGGTCTTGAGACCTGAGACCAGCGTAACTCTGCCTTTATTTTCTCCTCTAAATCTCTTCTGCAGACGAGCAAAATAAGGGCTCAATCGTCTGCGGGTGGGAGTGACGGTCTCGGTAAGACACGCCCACAACCACCGAGGATACTTCTGTGCGCCGATCAAGGCCTGCCGAACCCTTTTGCCCTTCGACATTGCTTCTCCCCTGGGCTTGGGAGCTTGCAAGAGGTCCCGGACTGGGAGGACGACTGGCGCGCACAAAAGTACCCTCACGCATAACACTGACATACTTTGCGCTAATCACTTATCACTTTGATTTCTGTTTGCACTTATTTCACTGAACTCGAAACTTTAAGTGGTTTGTACCTGAAACACGCAATTCTATCCTTCTCAAAAGTTAGTAATTGCGAAAACAGAATTACAATGTAACAGAAAAATCTAATGAAAGAAAATTCAGTGGCTGGAAAGAGACTAAACACTAGATCACTCTAGAAACGTTTAGTTTCTTCCCCTAAAGAGACTAGGGATAAGAGCAAAACGATAACGACGTTACTCGTACGCCTGGCAGGCTTGAGGGAAACGTTTATCCTCTTTCTCCCTCCGTCTCTATCTCTCTCTCTCTCTCTCTCTCTTGACTTAGAACCTGAGAGAAGAGCCCAATCATATATATCGTTAAAACATATTATTGTTAAAGGAAAAAACTGAAATATTTCCCAAAAAGAAAAGTTCCTTATTAGGATCAAAACCATTAAGTTAAGAAAGAATGAACAAAACGCTAGACACGGTTACTCTTACTGCAATGTGAAACCGTGAACATTCTTTCTCTATCGTAACGATAGAGTGCAAGTTGAAACGTTCTGAACGTCAACAACTGCCGAGACAAACAAAACGTTAGTTCAACTTTGAAAAAGTACGAGACTATCAAAGAAATTCTTTCAAAGACCTTAAAATAGCATAATATGTTAACAGGTAAAACCGAAATGACGGGCTCACGATAATTAACTTCGGTACCAAGAAAAGACCGCCTACTATTAGGAAGGTCGAATATAAACAAATATAAAAATTAATCTTAATAAGTTTATAATAAAAGGAAGTTAATCGAAGAGGCCTATAAGAGGCGGAGAGATATAAAATAAATCTATAACTTTTGTTAAGCAAAATTAAGAAAGAGAGTCTATACTCTCTTAGACACCAACACTTCCGTCTAAGGGAAGGGTCGGCCATTGAAAGGTGAACGAGAGTTCATACTCTCTTCGTCACCAAAATTAATCAAATTAATTCCAAAAGCTAACTAAGCTAAAATAGAAGTTTCCAGTAAAGCGACAGCCGAAATCAAAGAGAAATACTTCACCAAAGTCGTGAAAATACTCCAAGAACATAAGCGTATCCCAGAACGTCTTGTCAGAAGCACGACAGAGGAATAATTGAGGAGGTGTCAACAAGAAGTACTTGAGTACCTGGCCACAGGTGGCGCTGGTAAGAACACCCCCTTCTAGTATTGTGATAGCTGGCGTATCCCTCCATAGAATTCTGTCGGGCAACAGAGTTGACAGCTACATGATTATCGGGTAAGTTTAATATTGAAAACTGCAATTTTGATTTATTACTGATATAAAATAAGTCATATTGGTGTCACCTAACCCTGGATTTAAAAATATATATAAAGAATCCAGAAAATCACTAATATTAACCATAAGTGAATCGGCAAATACATTTTATACATGAATAAATTTACTTCAGTTTACATGACTGTTTTGCTAACTTACACAAATCAAGTTATCGTATGAACAAATATAAAATTATATCAAAATTTTTAGTCCAACTTTTTAAACCTAGAGAGGTACTCAGCAGACTTCCGTATCTCTCAACCTTTTGCTCGACCTTGACCTTTGACCTTAACACGTATTAATTAACGTGCATTTCCATACACTCAAACATGAAGTCTGTGAAAACGATGTCCAAACTTATGACTGATTATGTGACATTTTACTTGACCGTGCCCCTGACCTTTCAAAATTTAATCATATCCAGCATTTTACATAACAGTTAATGCCTGCAAGTTCCATTACTCTACGATTAAAATTGTGGCCATGAAGCTGTTCACAAACAAACACACGCAATCAAGAGGTAAAACATAACCTCCTTCCAACTTTGCAGGTGAAGGTAAATATAAAAATGATAGATATTGGAAAAATTAATTAAACTTTAAGCGTTGCTTATTAAAATGACAAAATTTGATCGTCCAATGACTGTTGGGGGTCACTTGAGACAATACAGCAGATGGTTCATCCTGTGCTTCAGTGATTCTCGATATGGGACCAGCCAAACTACTTCCATGGCAGGTCAAAGATGATAAACCCCAAACATGAGTGTCCACTCTGACCCCCATGGTTCTCAATTGTAAGGTTCTAAATATGAGTAAGTGGTCGAAGAGTTCCCAAATATTATTATTTCTATTATTACTTGCTAGGCTATGTTGGAAGAGCAGGATGCCATAAGCACAGGGGCTCCAACAAGGTAAAATAGCCCAGCGAGGAAAGGAAACAAGAAAAAATGTTATTTTTATAATAAAATAAATTTTTGAATATACTTAAACGGTGATTATATAAGCTGCAGCTCTGCTGCCCGACAGAAAAACTCTACGCTCGAAATCCGCCAGCGATCGCTATGCAGGTAGGGGGTGTACTTCAACAGCGCCATCTGTCGAGCAGGTACTCAGTACTCAATGTAAACACAGAACTCAATTTTCTCCTCGGTCCACTGGGTCTCTATTGGGGAGGAAGGGAGGGTCCTTTAATATATAATCACCGGGTAAGTATATTCAAAAATTTATTTTATTATAAAAATAACATTTTTCAATATTAAACTTAGCCGGTGATTATATAAGCTGATTCACACCCAGGGGGGTGGGTAGAGACCAGCATTAATTGTTTACATTATTATGAGCTAAGGATTTCGTATTTCATTTTAGCAGTTATTCAAAATAACAAACATAAAATAAATAAGTACCTGGTAAGGAAGTCGACTTGAACAATTACTCTGCCTTTTTTAAGTACGTCTTCCTTACTGAGCCTCGCGATCCTCTTAGGATGCTGAGCGACTCCTAGGAGCTGAAGTATCAAGGGTTGCAACCCATACTACAGGACCTCATCAAAACCTCTAATCTAGGCGCTTCTCAAGAAAAGAATTTGACCACCCGCCAAATCAACCAGGATGCGAAAGGCTTCTTAGCCTTCCGGACAACCCAAAAACAACAATAAAAAACATTTCAAGAGAAAGATTAAAAAGGTTATGGAATTAGGGGAATGTAGTGGTTGAGCCCTCACCCACTACTGCACTCGCTGCTACGAATGGTCCCAGGGTGTAGCAGTTCTCGTAAAGAGACTGGACATCTTTAAGATAAAAAGACGCGAACACTGACTTGCTTCTCCAATAGGTTGCGTCCATTATACTCTGCAGAGATCTATTTTGTTTAAAAGCCACAGCGACAGCTCTAACTTCATGTGTCTTTACCTTCAGCACAGCATGGTCTTCTTCATTCAGATGGGAATGAGCTTCTCGTATCAACAGTCTGATATAATAGGAAACTGCATTCTTTGACATAGGTAAAGAAGGTTTCTTAATAGAACACCATAAAGCTTCTGACTGTCCTCGTAAAGATTTAGTTCGTCTTAAATAGAACTTAAGAGCTCTGACAGGGCACAAGACTCTTTCTAGTTCATTTCCAACCATATTTGAAAGGCTTGGAATGTCGAACGATTTCGGCCAAGGGCGAGAAGGTAGCTCGTTTTTGGCTAGAAAACCAAGCTGTAAAGAACATGTAGCCGTTTCAGATGAAAATCCGATGTTCCTGCTGAAGGCGTGAATCTCACTGACTCTTTTAGCTGTGGCTAAGCAAACCAGGAAAAGAGTCTTTAAAGTGAGATCTTTAAAGGAGGCTGATTGTAGTGGCTCGAACCTTTCTGACATCAGGAATCTTAGTACCACGTCTAAATTCCATCCAGGTGTAGCCAAACGACGCTCCTTCGTGGTCTCAAAAGACTTAAGGAGGTCCTGTAGATCTTTGTTGTTGGAAAGATCTAAGCCTCTGTGACGGAAGACTGCTGCCAACATGCTTCTGTAACCTTTGATAGTGGGAGCTGAAAGGGATCTTTCTTTCCTCAGGTATGATAGGAAGTCAGCTATTTGGGTTACAGAGGTACTGGTCGAGGATACTGATACCGACTTGCACCAATTTCGGAAGACTTCCCACTTCGACTGGTAGACTCTAAGAGTGGATGTCCTCCTCGCTCTAGCAATCGCCCTGGCTGCCTCCTTCGAAAAGCCTCTAGCTCTAGAGAGTCTTTCGATAGTCTGAAGGCAGTCAGACGAAGAGCGTGGAGGTCTGGGTGTACCTTCTTTACGTGTGGCTGACGTAGAAGGTCCACTCTTAGAGGAAGAGTTCTGGGAACGTCGACCAGCCATTGAAGTACCTCGGTGAACCATTCTCTCGCGGGCCAGAGGGGAGCAACCAACGTCAACCTTGTCCCTTCGTGAGAGGCGAACTTCTGCAGTACCTTGTTGACAATCTTGAACGGGGGGAATGCATAAAGGTCTAGATGTGACCAATCCAGTAGAAAGGCATCTATATGAACTGCTGCTGGGTCCGGGATCGGTGAGCAATATATTGGGAGCCTCTTGGTCATCGAGGTTGCGAAGAGATCTATGGTAGGTTGGCCCCATGTGGCCCATAGTCTCTTGCACACATCCTTGTGTAGGGTCCATTCTGTTGGGATGATTTGACCCTTCCGACTGAGGCAATCCGCCATAACATTCATATTGCCTTGTATGAACTTCGTTACTAGAGAAAGGTTTAGATCTCTTGACCAGGTGAGGAGGTCCCTTGCGATCTCGTACAACGTCATAGATTGGGTCCCTCCTTGCTTGGAGATGTACGCCAAGGCCGTGGTGTTGTCCGAGTTCACCTCCACCACTTTGCCTTGAAGGAGGGACTTGAAGCTTTTCAAGGCCAGATGAACTGCCAGTAGCTCCTTGCAGTTGATATGTAACGTTCTTTGATTCGAGTTCCACGTTCCCGAGCATTCCCGACCGTCTAGTGTCGCACCCCAGCCCGTGTCCGATGCGTCCGAGAAGAGAACGTGGTTGGGGGTCTGAACAGCCAGGGGCAGACCCTCTCTGAGGTTGATACTGTCCTTCCACCAAGTCAGTGCTGACTTCATCTTCTCGGAAATGGGGATCGAGACCGCTTCTAGCGTCTTGTCCTTTTTCCAGTAAACAGCTAGATGAAATTGAAGGGGACGGAGGTGTAGTCTCCCTAACGAAACGAACTGTTCCAGGGATGATAGCGTCCCTATCAGACTCATCCACTGTCTGACTGAACATCGTTTCTTCTTTAGCATGTTCTGGATGCATACCTGGGCTTGACTTGTTCTGGGGGCCGACGGAAAAGCCCGAAAAGCTTGACTGTGAATCTCCATCCCAAAGTACACTATAGTTTGGGATGGGACCAGTTGGGACTTTTCCATATTGACCAGGAGACCCAATTCCTTGATCAGATCTAGAGTCCACTTTAGATTCTCCAGACAGCGACGACTGGAAGACGCTCTTAGAAGCCAGTCGTCCAAATAGAGGGAGGCTCTGATATCCGCTAAATGCAGGAATTTGGCAATATTCCTCATCAGCCTCGTAAATACAAGAGGAGCCGTGCTTAGGCCAAAGCACAGGGCTTGAAATTGGTAGACAACCTTGTCGTAAATGAATCTCAGAAAAGGTTGGGATTCTGGGTGGATGGGGACGTGAAAGTATGCGTCCCTTAGGTCTAAAGAGACCATCCAGTCTTCCTTTCTGACTGCTGCTAGAACTGACTTTGTGGTCTCCATGGCGAACGTCTGCTTTGTGACAAAGACATTCAGCGCACTGACGTCTAGCACCGGCCTCCACCCTCCTGTCTTCTTTACCACTAAGAAGAGACGGTTGTAGAAGCCCGGAGATTGATGGTCCCGGACTTTGACTACAGCTCCCTTTTGTAGCAAGAGACACACTTCCTGCTTCAAGGCTAGCCTCTTGTCTTCCTCTTTGTACCTGGGAGAGAGATCGATGGGAGACGTTGCTAGAGGGGGTTTGCGGACAAACGGGATCTTGTACCCTTCTCTTAGTAACTTCACAGATTGCGCATCTGCGCCCCTTTTCTCCCAGATCTGCCAGAAGTTCTTGAGTCTGGCTCCCACTGCTGTCTGAAGAAGGTGGCAGTCAGACTCTGCCTTTAAAGGACTTGGTACCTTTCTTCTTACCACGTCTCCCTTCGGCACGAGCACCTCCTCTGCTGGAGGCTCTGCCACGAAAGGGCGGAATGAATCTGGACGCTGGAGTGTCCATCCTGGGTCTAGATACGGTAGGCAAAGGGGTGGCTTTGCGGGCAGAGGACGCAACCAGGTCATGGGTGTCCTTCTGAATCAAGGAGGTAGCAATCTCCTTTATCAATTCCTCTGGGAAGAGGCACTTTGAGAGAGGAGCAAAAAGAAGTTCCAACTCTGACACGGAGTTACTCCAGCTGACAGGAACGAGCAAAGGTTTTCCCGTTTTTTGAGGACCCCGGAAACGAACGAAGCCGCAAGCTCACTGGATCCGTCACGTATGGCCTTGTCCATACAGGACATAATGAGCAAGGAAGTTTCCTTGTCAGAAGGGGAGATCTTCCTGCTCAACGCTCCTAAACACCAATCCAAAAAGTTAAAAACCTCGAAGGCTCTGAACACTCCTTTCAACAGATGGTCTAAGTCTGAAGGAGACCAACATATCTTAGAGCGTCTCATGGCTAGCCTGCGGGGAGAGTCTACTAGACTTGAGAAGTCGCCCTGGGCAGAGGCAGGAACTCCCAAGCCGAGAACTTCTCCCGTGGCATACCAGACGCTCGATCTGGAAGAGTCTCGCAGGGGGAAACGTAAATGTTGTCTTCCCAAGGTTCTTTTTGGATTGCATCCATTCTCCCAACACTCGTAAAGCTCTCTTAGACGAGCGGGCGAGGACAAGTTTCGTAAAGGCAGGCGCGGATGACTGCGTGCCTAAAGCGAACTCAGATGGAGGAGAGCGTGGGGCCGCAGATACAAACTGATCAGGATACATCTCCCTGAACAGTGCAAGAACTTTCCTAAAGTCCAAGGAGGGTTGCGTGGTCTTGGGTTCGTCGATGTCCGTATGCGGGTCGTCAATGTGTGCAGCGTCGTCATCATCAGAGAGTCCATCATCTGAAAACTGAGGAGGAAGCGGCAAAGGAGTAGGAATCGGCTGGTCAGCTGAGTCCGGCAGCACGGGTGCACGCGTGACTGAACCGGACGCAACGTCATGGAACTGTTGCCCAGTCTGTGAACTGGCAACAACCATAGCAGCGCGGGGACGCAAAGCGTCTACTCCAGACTGTCTAGTCTGCTGTGGCCGAGTAGAGGTAACCACACTGGGTTGCGGAGGTTGACGCACCGCGTCAAAACAAAACAACTTAGGTTGTTGTTGTAACTCGCGAACGTCAACGGAAGGTTCCGTGCGTCGCTGAACGTCAACATGCGGCTGGCAGGGTACACTGGAACGCATGGGTAGCGGGACTCTCACAGCTGGAATGCGGGAGAAGGTAGCCTCAGCGTCCACTGGACGCACAACCGTGGGTGGTTGTAGGCTAGAGGTTGGTGCAGCGTCAACCTTCTCCGCACGAAAGTCCTGCATCAATGACGTTAACTGTGACTGCATGGTCTGCAGCAAAGACCACTTAGGGTCTACAGTAGCAGGTGCGGCAACAGACGGTGTTACTGCCTGATGCGGTACCGCTTTGCCTCTCTTAGGAGGTGAACAGTCATCGGAAGACTGCAGCGAGTCCGAACTGACCCAGTGGCTACAACTGGGCCGTTGGACTTGCACGGAAGGGACCGACTTGCGCTTAAGAGGCCGCGAGACCTTGGTCCATGGTTTCTTTCGAGAAACCTCTTCCGCAGACGAGGAATAAATGGGCTCTCTCGTCTTCGTGTGGGTGGGGCGATCTTGGTTGGATACGCCCGAAACCACGGAGGGAACGTCTGTTCGCTGATTAAAGCCTCTCGAACCCTTTGGTCGTACGACATTGCTTCTCCCCTGGGCTTGGGAGCTTGCAAGAGGTCCCGGACTGGGAGGACGACAGGCACGAACAGACGAACCCTCAAGCGCAACACTATCTACAACACTTTCCACAACACTACCACTCACTTTGTCACTACCCACTGCACTCTTACACTTCAACTCCTTGACGTCTGCCATGAGTTGGTTACGATCACTCGCCAATGACTCGACTCTCTCACCCAGAGCCTGGATGGCACGCATCATATCTGCCATCGAAGGTTGTTGAGTGCTAGAAGGGGGATCAGGAGCAACCACTACAGGGGAAGGAATAGGTTGTGGGGCATGAGGAGAGGAAAATTCAACGGAGCGAGATGAACTTCTCCTGACTCTATCTCTCTCTAGCCTACGTGTGTATTTCTGGAATTCGATGAAATCGAATTCCGAAAGCCCAACGCATTCCTCACATCGATCTTCCAATTGACAGGTCTTATCCCGACAATTGGAACAAACGGTGTGAGGATCGATAGAGGCCTTCGGAAGACGCCTTGAACAGTCCCTAGCATTACATTTCCTGAACTTAGGGACTTGAGAAGGGTCAGCCATTTTGAATTAGTCAAAGGGGAATTCAAAATCTATCCAAAGTCGTCAACAAATAATCCAAAATCAACAAAAGAATGCAAGGATGTATTGAAGATAACGTCTGCAAAGCGAAAGCTCAAAACTAGAAATGTGTACTTCACCAAAATATGTGAAAACCAATCCAGTAAGCAACAGCGAATTTAATAGGTCTTGCCGGTGGCACGACAGAGAGAAAATTGAGTTCTGTGTTTACATTGAGTACTGAGTACCTGCTCGACAGATGGCGCTGTTGAAGTACACCCCCTACCTGCATAGCGATCGCTGGCGGATTTCGAGCGTAGAGTTTTTCTGTCGGGCAGCAGAGCTGCAGCTTATATAATCACCGGCTAAGTTTAATATTGAAAAATGAAATAATTTAGTAACAGTCCCATCAAAATAAATAGAAATGACACAAATGGCTACCCATTACCTACAAGAAAAATAAAAAGCTGGTAGCACCTGGAGTACGTCTGTACTCTCAGGGGGGGCTAAGCACCAAGTAGCTACACCTTAAACTGATTAAGAGGGGAGAGGCACCCAGTTGTTCGTCAGTATCAGACAACACCTCGTATTAGACAGCCCAAGTGATAACACCAAGATTAAACACATTTAGTATTTATGTAGGAATAAACAAATTAACCATGTTTAATTCATGAACCAAATTATTCTTAAAAATTCTACGGAAAGGATTCTATAATTAGTTTTCCTGACAAGGATTTATTTATATATACTCTCAAAAATAGAAAATTTAGTATTATTGTAGTGTATTACAGGGCAATGTAACCTAGGAAAAAAACTACTTTTTCTTATTGAAAAAAATTACGCTCTCTTCGATAATGACACTCGTTCCCATCGCAAATGAATAGTTTCAGAAATATAGATAGATATAGATATAGATATATATATACATATATATATATATATATACATATATATATATATATATATATATATATATATATTTATATATATATATATATATATATATATATATATATATATATATATATATATATATATATATATATATATATATATATATATATATATATATATATATATATATATCCTACGATAATGGGGGACCCCCCTTGGGAACTCGGTGTTTTGGGTGGGGAAAACACACTGGGGAAACGATATATAATCGTAAAACAAGCCTTTTCTTCTCTATATATTACCTCTTTGGATGTATAATAAACGGAGGAAAATACAAAACAGTATAGCAAGATATGTTGAGGAAGGGGGAAGGGGTTATAAAAAGAAAATAGCTCGGTTTCCTCACTAAACGACATGGAACTGACATGTCAACAAAGTCAACGAAACAGGATACGTGATGCCAGCATACATAAACAGAGGTTCGTGATACCAGCGTACATTTGATATACTGTATATTCAAAATATGCTTAGTTAATAATGGATTAATTACTCAAAAGTGTCCATAAAATATGCATTAAGTATACTTTGAATATACAGTATATCAAATGTATGCTGGTATCACGTATCCTGTTTCGTTGACTTTGTTAACATGTCAGTTCCAAGTCGTTTAGTGAGGAAACCGAGCTATTTTATTTTTATAACCCCTTCCCCCTTCCTCAACATATCTTGCTATTTATTGCTTTCCCAGAATTTAAATAACCACCTAATTACTGTGCAAGAAGATGGAAACTGCAGGATTGCATTATTTTGGAGTAAATGGAGAGCGTGGTGTTCTATACTATTATCCTCTATATCAAGTGAGATACTGGAGTATGTTAGGTAAGGGAAGAAATGATGATCTGCCATGGAAAAATATTGGTAAAATTTACATAACTGTTTATAAGGTAAAATTACATATAGGATTCCAGAAATTTCCAGGAATGGTCTGGATCATGGAAATTGAAGCATGTGACACTGGAATCACGTGACCCAGTCTCTGCCACTAAGAAAATCTATGAACATCTAAAATTAGGGTTAAAAAAATAACATTCTATAACTCACGTAAGTTTCTTATATGGACCTTATTATGACCTTCCTAAATGACCTTTATACAGTATGAATACTAAAATAACCTTGAATTATGAATGAATTTATTTGTATGTAGGCTATAGCATGAAACACAGTACTGTCACTAGAAGCCCGTTCAAAGACTCTAAATCTAATATTTTACAAATAAATTCTAAGATTGTCACTTTTAATTATATATCAACTTAACAATAGACTTATATAGATTAAATTCTTATACTAATACTTACAGAAAAGTCACTTTAAAAGGCACAAACATAGATAAAACTTACAAACTGCGGCAGATATTTTGATACGCTTGGTGTATCACTCCGGTGTCAGGCTGCCATTATTGTTATGAAGATAAATACCTAACAAAACGAAACTTCCCCTAAAATAGGGGCTAATTTTCTCCCTAGCATTTATCAACACAATATTTATTCAGTATCATATATATTTCTCTGTTTTCTAGTTACATTATAAAAGATAATTAATTTCAGGAATTACATTTTTGTAACCATAATTCATGAAATTTTCCTTAAAGCATCAAACTGATCTTTAAGAAACTTGTTCCCCAAATCCCTAAATTTTTCTGATTTTTGGATAATTCCCCTAAATGTAGACGCCATGATTTAAGTGCCAACAAGCTTAACTACAAAATATCCAATAAAATCATATATAAATTGAATTTAAAAACCTCAAACCATATAATTATTAAATTTTATTATTATTATAATATGTTTATAATAATTGATCATATTTTTATACACATTTTACGCTCGGCACCTCAAAAATGTTCATGGACACGGCGATGGTATCGCCTCCCATTGAGTGTAAAAACAACTAATTTTGCAACCATTAACTTTTCTATTATATAGCTATTGTATAAACTTTAAATTTATGCTTAAAAAATATTATGTTTATTAAATATTATATTACTAAACTATAAAATTTGTTTATAAATAGTATTTTATACCAATAATTCTCTATTTATCAAATAAATATGATATATTAAAGGTACATTGCAAATATAAATTGGTAATGGAAAAAAACAGCTGATTTTTAGCAAGAACACGTGGTCAAAATGAAAAAGATTATATGAATTAAAATGAGTGAAATTTTCAATCAATTTCCCTTAGATTTTATCAAAGTTCAATTTTAATCAAGAAAATTTGTTGAAAAGTCTGAATATTTTTCATAATTTTGAATAATTAAGGTATTTTGTTAGTGTTTGAATTTAGCGCCAATTTCTCAAGTGAAAATAACGACTTTGACGTAATCTATTGGGAGTTCAAATAACTGTAGACAATAATAGATATTTAAAAGGTAACTGTCAATCTCTTATGTAAACAATGGTGATATTACCTTCAATATCTTGCAAATATTTAGCAAAAAATAGCACAGTTTAATATAATGACTATATAATTGTTTGTTTGTATTCTTAATGTATCAATATACTGCTAAAATTATATATATAATAAATATATATTAATAGACTAGTTAAAAATTCACCCTAGAAGGCTTTCTTAGTATATAACTATCATTTTAAATTTAGATCATTAATATAAAAAATATATTTTTGTCAAAATTCACTTAGAAATTTAATAAATTAATGAGTAAATATGTTATTATGGCTATAATTTTTTTTTTTATTTATTTGTTAGAAATATTGAATTTTAAGGTTTTTTGCTAAAGTTATCTGGTAAAACATGAAACAAATACTTTTCTTCTTTTGTCAAATCTTTTAAGGAAATAAATTTTACAATTTTTACTTTCACATTTGATTAAAATCAATCAAATTTTATCATATTAATTTTATCAGGACTTTTTATCTTTATTATGAATGTTAAAGATTTAAATCTCTTGTTGCTTAAATAAGTTTTAAGATGAAAATCTTCCAACAAATTTTAATTCCATTTGTCTGGGACACCAATACTAGGTTGGTTTCCTGTGTGATCAGAGAAAAAGTCTCCCACCATCACCAATCCACAGTTGTCCAGCTTGGTGATAAAAACTGGCCAAACGGCAGACATAAGGACATGTCTGAGGCCTTTGTCCTTTATTATATCCCCAAATGATAAGGATATGTTTATATACAGTTGAGTAAACTCAGTGGAATATTATGGACCTACAATACCTAAGTCCAGTGCTACACCACTCCGTCAATTATTATTATTATTATTATTATTATTAGCTAAGCTACAACCTTAATTGGTAAAGCAGGATGCTATAAGCCCAAGGACTCCAACAGACAAAAATAGCCCAATGAGGCAAGGAAATAAAGAAATGAATCAAATAAGAGAGAGAGAGAGAGAGAGAGAGAGAGAGAGAGAGCGAGAGAGAGAGAGAGAGAGATCTATGTAGCCGTTTCTAGTCCACTGCAGGACAAAGGCCTCAGACATGTCCTTATTCATGACTGTGGTTTGGCCAGTTTTCATCACCACGCTGGCCAACTACTTATTGGTGATGGTGGGAGACCTTTTCTCTGGCCGTTGGAAAAGCAGGATGCTATATGCCCACGGGCGGCTCCAACAAGGAAAAATAGCCCAGTGAGGAAAGGAAATAAATAAAGTACGAGAGAAGTCATGAACAATTAAACTATTTTAAGAACAGAAACAACATTAAAATAAATCTATTATGTATAAACCCTAAACTTAAAAAAAAAAAAAAAAGGGAAGACAAATAAGATAAAATAGCGTACCTGAGTGTTGTACCCTTTAGCGAGAGAACACTAAACCAAGACAGTGGAAAACCATGGTTCAGAGAATAACAACAACAACAATAATAATAATAATAATAATAATAATAATAATAATAATAATAATAATAACAACAACAATAATAATACTAATAATAATAATTTCCTCTAAGAGAGAGAGAGAGAGAGAGAGAGAGAGAGAGAGAGAGAGAGAGAGAGAGACTCCCTAATCCCATGGGGGCCTGGGTAGGCCTATAATTCTTTCAATGCTTCATACCACCACTGCATCTACTTCCAACAGTAGACCTATTCCAAGAAAATCATTAGACTAAAGTATTTGTTATTGTTATTATTAATATTATTCGTGGAGTAAGTTATACAAATTAGCAGCATGGGGACAATTAAGCAGAGAGAGAGAGAGAGAGAGAGAGAGAGAGAGAGAGAGAGAGAGTGTGTGGTATGTGGCTGTCCTAAAGAAAGAGAGAGAGAGAGAGAGTGTTAGCCAGCATATGACCGATGGTAAAACAAGGGTGAAAACATCTTTCTTCAGGACAGCCACATACCACTCTCTCTCTCTCTCTCTCTCTCTCTCTCTCTCTCTCTCTCTCTCTCTCTCTCTCTCTTGAACAAAAACTTCTTAGAAATGTGTGTATGTGTGTGTATATAGAAATCACGAAAACTAACGTGAATAACACATGAAATATGTATAAATGCATGAACAAATGCATGAATTATCGAGACAAACTGAGTCGTTTACCAATAAAATATATTTCATTTGGATAATTACGGGAGCAGAAGAAGACCTGAAAATATTTCATGAAAATTGGGAGAGAAAAAAAATAGTAAAAAAGAGATCATGATGAATATGTTTTTTTTTTTTTTTTATGCAAAGATGTCGGTAAAACGATTGTAAGGAACAAAAGACATTTGATATATTTACTGAATTCCATTATGGTTTGCACAAGAGAATTATATATATTTAATGTGTTTATTGGCCTTTTCAGTCTATTATAAAGCCTCATAAATGTCAGGATATATAATGAGGATGACAGACAATAGATGGACATTACTTATAACAAAATGGATCCCTAGAGATTGCAAAAGAAGCGGGGGAAGGAAGAAAAGAAGATGGATCGACGAACTAAGAAACTTTGCGGGTGTAAAGTTATATATATATATATATATATATATATATATATATATATATATATATATATATATATATATATTATGCCTCTGGTATCTGGTATGTGCATAGGCCTAATGCAATAGATTGCATTCATGGCCATTTCACGAAATGGTACTGAAACAATTCATGAAGAAAAAAAACATCAAGTTACAAAGGGAAAAAATAGCCTTACTCTTAGGAACGAAGTAGGGTAGATCCGTTTAGGTTCACTAATCATTGTTCACTGACCGTGTCGCGTCAGGACAAACAACTCACTCAGGACGTAGGACTTCCTTAACCCTGGATAGGTACGGTGGGTCGTTTGCGACCCCGAGCGTCAAAAAAAAACAGGTTTTTCTCACGTGACTCACCCCTGTGACTGAATTTGTGGGTGATCGACCTGCAGGAGGTGTCTCCCCTACACGCTCTAGTAGTGTCCAGATGTGCATTGCTGTAGCTGTACTCCTTCCCCGATTTCTGAGACGCATCGGGGTCGTTCGCGTCCGAGTTTACCCTTCTGAGGTAGTTTGCATAATTATCAAAGTTATTACGTATTATGAAATTGTCGTAGAATGGTGCAACTTGTATAGGTTATCAGTTGTGGAAAGTCTTGGTGGATTGTTTGGCTACCATGTGCATGTTTTTTTTTTTTAATTAAAATGTCGTTCATCACCACGAGGACCATTTTACCGCGAGTGCCCCTTTTTCATTTTTTTTCATTTTTTTGCCAAGTCATTTTTCCGTAAGATATTGCCAAATAGTGTCGTAAAACTTTTGCTTGTTTAGTGTTGGAAAGTGTGTCTAGATGATCTGGCTACCCATGCATGACTTTGTTTTTGTCAGATACGACGTAGTTATTGGTATATTGGGTATTTAACTGCGGTTATCAATTTCTGTTTTTTTTCAATATTTGTAAAAATTACTACGTAGTAAGGAATTGCCGTATATTATTCATTTTTTTTTCATGTTTATGTGTTAGAAAGTGTGCCTTGATGGTTGAGCTAACACGTGCATGTCTTTTTTTTTATCTGAGATGTCGTATATTAGAATGTCGGGCATTTTACCGCGAGTGTCCCTTTTTAATTTTTTTTCATTTTTTTGCCAAGTCATTTTTCCGTAAGATATTGCGAAATAGTGTCGTAAAACTTTTGCTTTTTTAATGTTGGAAAGTGTGTCTAGATGATCTGGCTACCCATGCGTGATTTTGTTTTTGTCAGATACGACGTAGTTATTGGTATATTGGGTATTTAACTGCGGTTGCCAATTTCTGTTTTTTTTTCAATATTTGTAAAAATTTACTACGTAGTAAGGAATTGCCGTATATTATTGATTTTTTTTTCATGTTTATGTGTTAGAAAGTGTGCCTTGATGGTTGGGCTAACACGTGCATGTCTTTTTTTTTATCTGAGATGCCGTATATTAGAATGTTGGGCATTTTTCCGCGAGTGCCCCTTTTTTTTTGTTTTGCATTTTTTTGCTTAGTCATGTTACCGTAAGGAATTGGCAAGTAGTGTCGCAAAACTTATATTTTTATAGTGTTGGAAAGTGTTTCTAGATGATCTGGCTACCCATGCCTATTTTTTTTTTAGCCAGATATGGCGTATATATAAGTATGTGTTCGATTTTCCTGTGATTGCCATTTTTTCGTTTTTTCCCATTTCTTTCAAAATTACTACGTACTAAGGAACTATCACAGAGTAATATTTCATTTATATGTTTATTTGTCGGAAAATATGCCTTGATGGTTTGCCTAGCACGTGGCTGAAATTTTCTTTTTCTGAAATGCCGTATATTAGAATGGCCATTTTTCCACGAGTGCCCCTTTTTATTTGTTTTGCATTTTTTTGCTTAGTCATGTTACCGTAAGGAATTGGCAAGTAGTGTCGCAAAACTTATATTTTTATAGTGTTGGAAAGTGTTTCTAGATGATCTGGCTACCCATGCCTATCTTTTTTTTAGCCAGATATGGCGTATATATAGGTATGTGTTCGATTTTCCGGTTATTGCCATTTTTTCGTTTTTTCCCAATTCTTTCAAAATTACTACGTACTAAGGAACTATCACAGAGTAATGATTCCTCTAGATGTTTATTTGTCGGAAAATTTTGTTTACTTTTTTTTTGATTGAATATCATCAAATTTTTTTAGCTAAAATATTGTTTTACATTTTTTTTTTTAGATTTTATTTCCCTTCAAAAAAATTTTTTTGGGTCAGAATTTTAATTTTATAAACGTAAAATAATCGACAATTATCCAGCAACCCACCATACAATTTTTATGCATATCCAATAATAATTAGATTAGTAAATAACACCTTGAAATTGACATACCCTTCCTACATTTCAAGTGGCAGATTAGGGAGTCTGAGTCAGTGTGGTTGGCGGCCATTTTGTGGACATATCCGAAGCGTAAGCTGCCCTATCTATATATATTCTTGTTCCCTATAGAATTTGTGATATTTTGGTATATTTTTACCTGCATAAATATCATATTATATATTAAATATATGTATTTTTTTACGAAATTTCCAAGTACTCAAAAAATTACCTTTAGATATGGCCCCTGATATAAATGTAATTTACAAAATAATGAAGATTTTTTTACATATTTCTATTTTAGGATAACATATGTTTATTCCCTAAAAAAATTAGCCACTTCCTATTTCATTTGGGTACCCAAAAAAATTCATGAAATTTGGACAATTTTTTTTGGCCAAAAAAAGTTACCCTTTTTTTCTCATTTCAGATCTTCACCTCCATGGGTCTGACTTCATCCAAAATACATCAAGATGTGTCCTAAACATTCAAGAATCAATTCCTAAAAGGATTTGTGTATATATGTATAAACTTTTTTTTTATGAATTTTTATGTCAGGTCTTTTTTTTTTTCTACTTAATTTTTTAAAATATTTATAATAAATAGTTTTTCTGCAGATGAGTAGTATTTATCTTTACAGTTGTTTTAAGCATTCATTGAAGTTTTTTTTGGCAAAAGAAAAAAGGAGGTTACTGCAAAAACTGATTTTTCAAGAATTTTTTTTGGCGTCGGGGTCGTTCGCGTCCGAGTATACCCTTAAAGGGGTGTCCGAGGACCGTACCTATCCAGGGTTAAGCCCCTTCCAGGGCCCAAGGTCACGGTGGGCCGCGGGAGGCGCCTCAGGGCTTTCAGGAGTCACGAAGTCTGTGAGATTTAGGGACAGCGTAATTTTTCAAATTTATTTCAAGTAATGAATAGTGATTAAAATTGCTATTAAAGACTGAAATGTGTGTACTATAATAAAGTCTATAACGACAGACATTCTGATTCGATAAACTCTTTTTTTATATATATATTCGTTTTATGGGAAATTACGAGATCTGTGAGATTTAGTCATTCTTCCGACCATTCGGCCTCTTGCCATTTATTTCAATTCATTTCCAGGGTTTTTTTTTATATAGTCCCTATCCTATATAGCCTCCTAAAAATCATTAGTAGAAACCAGAACAAACGGAAAGTATATTATTGTATAAAAGGATATACTAGATCTAGTAACTGTTTAATATTTTGGTCATTTCTTATTTCTGCGTCTTTCATTATAGTGTGTGTGTGTGTGTGTGTGTGTGTGTGTGTGTGTAGGCCTATAGACTGACATTTTTTCTGAGTGTGGTGTCGTTTGATCCAATTAATCTGATCATAAATTTCTTATCTCAATACTTTGAAATACTGTAAATATATCAGTAAATGAATAATAATAATAATAATAATAATAATAATAATAATAATAATAAATTAATAAAATGAAAGATATAGATAATGATAAAATTAAAAATTTGTTTGAATTGAAATATTAGGAATATATAAATATATATATATATATATATATATATATATATATATATATATATATATATGTGTGTGTGTGTGTGTGTATACATACATTCAGTATATGTACGTGTGATTGTGTGTCATACACTCATTGACGAAGGACAACACAAACTAGAAATATGTTCATGTTACCATATTCTGTTCAGCATTTCTTGTCAAACTCCACTTTCCAATTATCAAAGGTTTAGAACAGTGGGTCTCAAACTGGGGTGGGTCTCAAACTAGGGTGGGTCTCAAACTAGGATGGGTCTCAAACTGGGGTGGGTCTCAAACTAGGATGGGTCTCAAACTGGGGTGGGTCTCAAACTAGGGTGGGTCTCAAACTAGGATGGGTCTCAAACTGGGGTGGGTCTCAAACTAGGATGGGTCTCAAACTAGGGTGGGTCTCAAACTGGGGAGGGTTTCAAACTAGGGTGGGTCTCAAACTGGGGTGGGTCTCAAACTGGGGTGGGTGTCAAACTAGGGTGGGTCTCAAACTAGGGTGGGTCTCAAACTGGGGTGGGTCTCAAACTAGGGTGGGTTTG
Source organism: Palaemon carinicauda (assembly GCF_036898095.1). Lineage (NCBI taxonomy): Eukaryota > Metazoa > Arthropoda > Malacostraca > Decapoda > Palaemonidae > Palaemon > Palaemon carinicauda. Next base: position 1,294,438 of record NC_090731.1, read on the forward strand.
AAACTAGGGTGGGTCTCAAACTGGGGTGGGTGTCAAACTGGGGTGAGTTTTAAACTAGGGTGGGTCTCGAACTGGGGTGGGTCTCAAACTGGGGTGGGTCTCAAACTAGGGTGGGTCTCAAACTGGGGTGGGTTTCAAACTAGGGTGGGTCTCAAACTAGGGTGGGTCTCAAACTAGGGTGGGTATCAAACAAGGGTGGGTCTCAAACTGGGGTGGGTCTCAAACTGGGGTGGGTGTCAAACTAGGGTAGGTCTCAAACTAGGGTGGGTCTCAAACTGGGATGGGTCTCAAACTGGGGTGGGTGTCAAACTAGGGTGGGTGTAAAACTAGGGTGGGTCTCAAACTGGGGTGGGTCTCAAACTAGGGTGGGTCTCAAACTGGGGTGGGTTTCAAACTAGGGTGGGTCTCAAACTGGGGTGGGTCTCAAACTGGGGTGGGTGTCAAACTAGGGTGGGTTTCAAACTAGGGTGGGTCTCAAACTGGGGTGGGTCTCAAACTAGGGTGGGTCTCAAACTAGGGTGGGTGTCAAACTAGGGTGGGTCTCAAACTGGGGTAGGTCTCAAACTGCGGTGGGTTTCAAACTAGGGTGGGTCTCAAACTGAAGTGGGTCTCAAACTGGGGTGGGTCTCAAACTGGGGTAGGTGTCAAACTAGGGTGGGTTTCAAACTAGGGTGGGTCTCAAACTGGGGTGGGTGTCAAACTGGGGTGAGTTTTAAACTAGGGTGGGTCTCGAACTGGGGTGGGTCTCAAACTAGGGTGGGTCTCAAACTAGGGTGGGTCTCAAACTGGGGTGGGTTTCAAACTAGGGTGGGTCTCAAACTGGGGTGGGTCTCAAACTAAGGTGGGTATCAAACAAGGGTGGGTCTCAAAATGGGGTGGGTCTCAAACTGGGGTGGGTGTCAAACTAGGGTAGGTCTCAAACTAGGGTGGGTCTCAAACTGGGATGGGTCTCAAACTGGGGTGGGTGTCAAACTAGGGTGGGTGTAAAACTAGGATGGGTCTCAAACTGGGGTGGGTCTCAAACTAGGGTGGGTTTCAAACTAGGGTGGGTCTCAAACTGGGGTAGGTTTCAAACTAGGGTGGGTATCAAACTGGGGTGGGTTTCAAACTAGGGTGGGTCTCAAACTGGGGTGGGTCTCAAAGTAGGGTGGGTCTCAAACTGGGGTGGGTGTCAAACTAGGGTGGGTCTCAAACTAGGGTGGGTCTCAAACTGGGGTAGGTCTCAAACTGGGGTGGGTTTCAAACTAGGGTGGGTCTCAAACTGGGGTGGGTCTCAAACTGGGGTAGGTGTCAAACTAGGGTGGGTTTCAAACTAGGGTGGGTCTCAAACCGGGGTGGGTGTCAAACTGGGGTGGGTCTCAAACTGGGGCGGGTGTCAAACTAGGATGGGTCTCAAACTAGGGTGGGCCTCAAACTGGGGTGGGTCTGGAACTGGGGTGGGTCTGAAACTGGGGTGGGTGTCAAACTAGGGTGGGTTTCAAACTGGGGTGGGTGTCAAACTAGGGTGGGTCTCAAACTAGGGTGGGTCTCAAACTGGGGTGGGTCTCAAACTAGGGTGGGTGTCAAACTAGGGTGGGTCTCAAACTGGGGTGAGTCTCAAACTGGGGTGGGTGTCAAACTAGGGTGGGTCTCAAACTGGGGTGGGTATCAAACTAGGGTGGGTCTCACACTGGGGTGGGTCTCAAACTAGGGGGGATTTCAAACTGGGGTGGGTCTCAAACTGGGGTGGGTGTCAAACTAGGGTGGGTTTCAAACTGGGGTGGGTCTCAAACTATGGTGGGTTTCAAACTAGGGTGGGTCTCAAACTAGGCTGGGTCTCAAACTGGGGTGGGTGTCAAACTAGGGTGGGTTTCAAACTAGGGTGGGTCTCAAACTGGGATGGATCTCAAACTAGGGTGGGTCGAAAACTAGGGTGGGTCGAAAACTGGGATGGGTCTCAAACTAGGGTGGGTCTCAAACTGGGGTGGGTGTCAGACTAGGGTGGGTCTCAAACTAGGGCGGGTCTCAAACTGGGGTGGGTCTCAAACTAGGGTGGGTCTTAAACTGGAGTGGGTCTCAAACTAGGGTGGGTTTCAAACTAAGGTGGGTCTCAAACTGGGGTGGGTCTCTAACTGGGGTGGGTCTCAAACTAGGGTGGGTCTCAAACTGGGGTGGGTTACAAACTAGGGGGGGCCTCAAACTGGGGTGGGTTTAGGGTGGGTCTCAATCTAGGGTGGGTCTCAAACTGGGGTGGGTCTCAAACTGGGGTGGGTCTCCAACTAGTGTGGGTCTCAAACTGGGGTGGGTCTCAAACTAGGGTGGGTCTCAAACTGGGATGGGTCTCAAACTAGGGTGGGTCTCAAACTAGGTTGGGTCTCAAACTGGGGTGGGTGTCAAACTAGGGTGGGTATCAAACTAGGGTGGGTCTCAAACTAGGGTGGGTTTCAAACTAGGGTGGGTCTCAAACTGGGGTGGGTCTCAAACTGGGGTGAGTTTCAAACTGGGGTGGGTCTCAAACTGGGGTGGGTCTCAAACTAGGGTGGGTCTCAAACTGGGGTGGGTTTCAAACTAGGGTGGGTCTCAAACTGGGGTGGGTGTCAAACTAGGGTGGGTTTCAAACTGGGATGGGTCTCAAACTGGGGTGGGTCTCAAACTAGGGTGGGTTTCAAACTAGGGTGGGTCTCAAACTGGGGTGGGTCTCAAACTGGGGTGGGTTTCAAACTAGGGTGGGTTTCAAACTGGGGTGGGTCTCAAACTGGGGTGGGTGTCAAAGTAGGGTGGGTCTAAAACTGGGGTGGGTCTCAAACTGGGGTTGGGTGTCAAACTAGGGTGGGTCTCAAACTGGGGTGGGTCTCAAACTAGGGTGGGTGTCAAACTGGGGTGGGTTTCAAACTAGGGTGGGTCTCAAACTGGGGTGGGTGTCAAACTGGGGTGGGTGTCAAACTAGGGTGGGTTTCAAACTAGGGTGGGTCTCAAACTGGGGTGGGTCTCAAACTAGGATGGGTCTCAAACTGGGGTGGGTCTCAAACTAGGGTGGTTCTCAAACTGGAGTGGGTCTCAAACTGGGGTGGGTCTCAAACTAGGATGGGTGTCAAACTAGGGTGGGTCTCAAACTGGGGTGGGTGTCAAACTAGGGTGGGTATCAAACTAGGGTGGGTCTCAAACTAGGGTGGGTTTCAAACTAGGGTGGGTCTCAAACTGGGGTGGGTCTCAAACTGGGGTGAGTTTCAAACTGGGGTGGGTCTCAAACTAGGGTGGGTCTCAAACTGGGGTGGGTCTCAAACTGGGGTGGGTGTCAAACTAGGGTGGGTTTCAAACTGGGATGGGTCTCAAACTGGGGTGGGTCTCAAACTAGGGTGGGTTTCAAACTAGGGTGGGTCTCAAACTGGGGTGGGTCTCAAACTGGGGTGGGTTTCAAACTAGGGTGGGTTTCAAACTGGGGTTGGTCTCAAACTGGGGTGGGTGTCAAAGTAGGGTGGGTGTCAAAGTAGGGTGGGTCTAAAACTGGGGTGGGTCTCAAACTGGGGTTGGGTGTCAAACTAGGGTGGGTCTCAAACTAGGGTGGGTCTCAAACTGGGGTAGGTCTCAAACTAGGGTGGGTGTCGAACTGGGGTGGGTTTCAAACTAGGGTGGGTCTCAAACTAGGGTGGGTTTCAAACTAGGGTGGGTCTCAAACTGGGGTGGGTCTCAAACTAGGATGGGTCTCAAACTGGGGTGGGTCTCAAACTAGGGTGGTTCTCAAACTGGAGTGGGTCTCAAACTGGGGTGGGTCTCAAACTAGGGTGGGTCTCAAACAGGGGTGGGTCTCAAACTGGGGTGGGTGTCAAACTAGGGTGGGTCTCAAACTAGGGTGGGTTTCAAAGTAGGGTGGGTCTCAAACTGGGGTGGGTTTCAAACTAGGGCTGGTCTCAAACTAGGGTGGGTCTCAAACTAGGGCTGGTCTCAAACTGGGGTGGGTCTCAAACTAGGGTGGGTTTCAAACAGGGGTGGGTCTCAAACTGGGGTGGGTGTCAAACTAGGGTGGGTCTCAAACTAGGGTGGGTTTCAAAGTAGGGTGGGTCTCAAACTGGGGTGGGTCTCAAACTGGGGTGGGTGTCAAACTAGGGTGGGTCTCAAACTGGGGTGGGTCTCAAACTAGGGTGGGTGTCAAACTAGGGTGGGTCTCAAAGTGGGGTGGGTCTCAAACTGGGGTGGGTGTCAAACTAGGGTGGGTTTTAAACTAGGGTGGGTGTCAAACTGGGGTGGGTCTCAAACTAGGGTGGGTCTCAAACTGGGGTGGGTGTCAAACTGGGGTGGGTCTCAAACTAGGGTGGGTCTCAAACTGGGGTGGGTCTCAAACTAGGGTGGGTTTCAAAGTAGGGTGGGTCTCAAACTGGGGTGGGTCTCAAACTGGGGTGGGTGTCAAACTAGGGTGGGTCCCAAACTAGGGTGGGTCTCAAACTGGGGTGGGTCTCAAACTAGGGTGGGTCTCAAACTGGGGTGGGTTTAGGGTGGGTCTCAAACTAGGGTGGGTCTCAAACTGGGGTGGGTCTCAAACTAGGGTTGTTCTCAAACTGGGGTGGGTCTCAAACTAGGGTGGGTCTCAAACTAGTGTGGGTCTCAAACTGGGGTGGGTCTCAAACTAGGGTGGGTCTTAAACTGGGGTGGGTCTCAAACTGGGGTGGGTCTCAAACTAGGGTGGGTCTCAAACTGGGGTGGGTCTTAAACTAGGGTGGGTCTCAAACTGGGGTGGGTCTCAAACTAGGGTAGGTCTCAAACTGGGGTGGGTCTCAAACTAGGGTGGGTCTTAAACTGGGGTGGGTCTCAAACTGGGGTGGGTCTCAAACTAGGGTGGGTCTCAAACTGGGGTGGGTCTTAAACTAGGGTGGGTCTCAAACTGGGGTGGGTCTCAAACTAGGGTAGGTCTCAAACTGGGGTGGGTCTCATTTGTTTAGCAATGTATTTCTTTTACCCTTCATTAAAAAAAGTACTTATAAATCATTAGGTAACAGAATCGACAAATAGATATTAACATAAGGGACACATTTCAGCATTAGGCCTATAGTGGAGGCTCGGCTTCATGCATGAGACTGTCATGTTTCATATCAGGCTAAATCTGTAATTAACGCCTACATAATATCACGATTCATAATGAAAATATTTCATGAGAGAGAGAGAGAGAGAGAGAGAGAGAGAGAGAGAGAGAGAGAGAGAGAGAGAGAGAGAGTCTGTGTATAGCGTCTCTATGCGAATTGCCTCATTTCCTTCAATGTCAGAAGGGCGTATGTGACAGTTGAAGGATTACCTCCTCTATTCCCTTGTCTTTAAGGTCGATGATAACTCATGAGTAGCTTCGATTTACCGCATATCGATAGTTAATTTCTCTTCTATTCAGGAATATATTTGAAACTATCATTTTGTTTAGAGAAATTAATATCTGTAATGAAACTAAAGAAGAAAATACATTTTGAACAAAAATTAGATTTGATATTTCAAACGTCGGATAATTCTAATGAGCGGCGTTGCCACTTTTCCTCCTGACAATATTATTTCCCTCTCTAACACTGATACTGCTCTTGGCTTTCTACTTATATTTGGCATCAAGTGAGGCTCTTCGAAGTATTATTATTATGATTATTATTATTATTATTATTATTATTATTATTATTATTATTATTATTATTAGCCAAGCTACAACCCTAGTTGGAAAAGCAAGATGCTATAAGCCCAAGGGCTTCAACTGGGAAAAAAAGCCCAGTAAAGAAAGGAAATAAGGTGATAAATAAATGACATAGGAAATTATTATTATTATCATTATTATTATTATTATTATTAGCCAAGCTACAAATCTAGTTGGAAAATCAAGATGCTATAAGCCCAAGGGCTCCAACTGGAAAATATAGACCAGTGAGGAAAGGAAATAAGGTGATAAATAAATGATATAAGAAATAATTAAAAATTATAAATATTTAAAAAAACAGTAATATCAAAACAGATATTTCATAAACAAACTATAAAAAAGACTCATGTTCATCAGAGAAACATTTTCTACAACAAAATTCTCCTCAAAAAGTAGACAACTTTTCTACCATGAAAATTGGCCGAACACCAGAAATGTCTCAAGTCATGTCTGAGGCCTTAGTCCTGCAGTGGACTGCATTTGTTATTGTTGCTGTAGCTTATTTTGTATATATATATATATATATATATATATATATATATATATATATATATATATATTAGTAATTAGTAATTATTAGTAATTATAGTCACTTAATTTCATTTAATTTGACTATTCGGCATTCATTCATTTATTTGAAAGAAATATGGGGGTTTTTATCAGCGTTCTCTCTCTCTCTCTCTCTCTCTCTCTCTCTCTCTCTCTCTCTCTCTCTCTCTCCTCTCTCTCTCTCTCTCTCTCTCCTTATTTCATCACATAGGCTGTTAATTAGGGATATTTAGTCACAGTAGTTGTTAATTTTGAAGATAATTTAAAAGTTTCAAGATGAAAAATAGTTTCAAACTTTAAAGATGCACAGGTTTAAGGATAGTTTCGAAAGTTTTGAGATATTCCCAATTGTTTTGAGATAGTTTCTAAAAGTTTTAAGATAGTTTCGAAAGTTTTAAGATAGTTTCAAAAGTTTTAAGATAGTTTCAAAACGTTTTAAGATAGTTTCAAAAGTTTTAAGATAGTTTCAAAAAGTTTTAAGATAGTTTCAAAAGTTTTAAGATAGTTCCGAAAGTTTTGAGATAGTTTCAAAAGTTTTAAGATAGTTTCAATAGTTTTAAGATAGTTCCGAAAGTTTTAAGATAGTTTCAAAAGTTTTAAGATAGTTTCAAAAAGTTTTAAGATAGTTGAAAAAAGTTTGAAGATAGTTTCAAAAGTTTTGGGATAGTTTCAAAAGTTTTATGAAAGTTTCAAAAGTTTTTATATAGTTTCAAAAGTATTGTGATAGTTTCAAATGTTTTGTGCTAACTAGACTTATAGATGGGTATAATTTCATACTCTCACTGCACCATATACATTGTAAACAACTCTCACAATAAAGACAAAACTTATAAGGGATAATCCAAAAGGTGAATTACGAATAGAAGATTATACAGTACAATGAAATGAAGGAGAGAGAGAGAGAGAGAGAGAGAGAGAGAGAGAGAGAGAGAGAGAGAGAGGAGAGAGAGAGAGAGAGAGAGTGTTTGGAAATAAAATATCTGCAAAGTCCAGTTACCTAGAGTAAGGTGTTCTCACCTTACGATATCAGAGAGTAAGGGTCATTTCTGGTATACATCTTTTTAACGAAAGAATATTCGTTCGATTTGATTTGGCGTCGGCTTCGTCTTTGAAACTTGGATTTAATGTCTGTAATCATAATTTCATTTATGAATTTCATGCTTTATTCAAGTGTAGGCCTAAGTGACTTGATTTGCAGATGCATATTCCATGCCTTTAATGGTAAAACGTTTGCAATGATATAATTATACAGAGTCGAAGTTAGAATTAAAGACATTCGAACACAAAATAGGTCTACTTCGAGATTATGTAAAACTAGGCTACGCCATTGTTTCTTATCTACATTTCCTCTATTATTTGAATATTTTGAGCATAAATATCTGAGGGTCAGGGTAGGAGAGAGGAGGGGAGAACGGGGTAGGATACGGTGTAGGATAGGGGAGGGACTTGGTAGGATACGAGAAGGACAAGTGTGTAGCATCTAAGGTCTGTTACAAGGAGCAACGTGTGCATGTGCTTGTGCAAGGCTGTTACCTTCAACAGGATTCCTAATGTTTCAGCTTTTCTAGACCTTAACAGGTCTATAGGCCTAATTATAAATATATTCCTTAAGAAGTTGCCTTTTATAATAAAAGAGAAAATAATAAAGATAATATAACGAAAATAGTAATAAATGACGCATTATGAGAAATATATAGAATAATTATATAACAAACAATGAATGATTCCAGTGAGCAATGAGCAGCGTTGTCAAATTTCTTCCTGACAACATCATTCCCCTTAATAACACTGATACTGAGGTAGATGTTCCATTTACATTTGGCAACAAGTGAGACTAATAAGAAACTACTCTTTAGCATCTACAGGGAATATATGGAATAGAATTCTCTCTCTCTCCTCTCTCTCTCTCTCTCTCTCTCTGTCTCTCCTCTCTCTCCTCCTCTCTCTCTCTCTCTCTCTCTCTCTCTCTCTCTCCTCTCATTTGATAACGCTTTGTCTGATATCCCTTCGTTCTTGCATAACATTATCCGTTGCTTATTGGCATATATGAAACGTGATTGCTCGAGAGAGAGAGAGAGAGAGAGAGAGAGAGAGAGAGAGAGAGAAGAGAGGAGGAGAGAGAGAGAGAGAGATTTATTCGTACTCACTAAAGTTCAGTGACTAAACCCAAGTCCATCTAGTTAACTTCTCTGCTTCCACCATGGCTGGTTTACACGCACGGACATAAGGTAGCTTCCCCCATCGGCCTCCCCTCTAAATCAGAAGTATTACTAATCATGAAATAGTCTTTCAACAACACGTGTCAGTAAGGGTTTGATTTCAATCTCCAATCGTCTGTGTCTACAAAACGAAATAAAAGGATAAGTTCGAAACACAACGAAACTTCCCCTTTGAATTTAATGTTTTCCTGATAGTTTCGTTTCTAAGATTTATTCGATTGATCACGAAGCTCCTGAGATGATATTTCTAGAATAATTTCAGTCAGAGAGAGAGAGAGAGAGAGAGAGAGAGAGAGAGAGAGAGAGAGAGAGAGAGAGAGAGAGAGAGAGAGGAGAAATGCTGATTTTGTATCCCTAACAAAATCTGGTCTAAAATTAATACATAATATTACATAAAGACAAAACACTTGTTTGAATCCATTCGTAGGGGAAGAGTTAGTCATGTTTAATTCTTTAATTCCTCTCTCTCTCTCTCTCCTCTCTCCTCCTCTCCCTCTCTCCTCCTCTCTCTCTCTCTCTCTCTCTCTCCCATAACTACTAGTATCACATACTATTATAACTACTAGCATCACTACTACTATAACTACTATTATCACTACTACTATAATTACTAGTATAACTACTACTATCATTACGCTACTAGTATAACTACTACTATAACTAGTATCACTACTACTATAACTACTAGTATCACTACTATTATAACTATTATTATCCCTACTAGTATCACTATTACCATAACTATTACTATCACTACTATAGTCAATACTAGTATAACTACTAATATCACTACTACTATTACTACTACTATAACTACTAGTATCATCACTACTATAATTACTATTATAACTACTACTATTATTACTATATAACTATTAGTATCACTACAACTATTACTACTACTATAACTACTAGTATCATCACTACTATAAATACTATTATAACTACTACTATTATTACTATATAACTATTAGTATCACTACAACTATTACTACTATTATAACTACTAGTATCACCACCTACTATCACCACTACCATAACAACTAGTATCGATATTACTATACACTACTAGTCACTACTACTACTACTATTTATTACTACTACTACTGCTGCAACTACTACTACTAATGATGATAATAGTAATACTAATAATAATATTGATAACATTCATGTTAGTCATTATTGTTACTTAAAAGACATTAAGTTTTATTCATTAAGCAAGATGAAAAGACGTCTCGGGTAAGAAGGACTCATCTCCTCCTCCTCATTAGAAGCTCAATCACTCGAAACTATCATTTCGATTTCGACTTCAATTTGACACAAATAGTTATCAAGTCACTCCTTTCTTGTGCAAATAAACCAGGAATTGAACACATACTTACACTTATTATTTATATGATTCAAGAATTACCATTTTTTTTCATAATATTCATTACACAAAGACGTTATTGAATTAAGTCGAAGTCAAGGCAATTGACCTAAGCGGAGGAGGGCGGGAAATAAAGGCGGGAAATATATTTGAACATTGTCATTTTGTTGAAAATAGAGAGAATAATGTCGGAAACATATTGAAAATATCAATAAATAATAAATTTCAGGGCATAAATTAAAATTTATATTTCAAGCTTCCCCATGATTCGAGTGCCTGATGAGCGGCGTGCCAAATTTCCTCCTGGACTACATTATTTCCCACCTTCCATTTACATTTGGCATCAAGTGAGGCTAAACAAATACTATCTTTAGCATCATAGGATATATAAGGAATATAACTCTCTCTCTCTCTCCTCTCTCTCTCTCTCTCTCTCTCTCTCTCTCTCTCTCATATACACTCTTTGTCTACTATTCCGTTGTTCTTTAATACCGCTATGTGTTGCCATCTAAGTAAAAATGAAATGTGGGTGCGTCCGTGTGTGGATGTGTGTGGGTATAAGGACGGAAATCTAAGCAAAGTTTTGTGGATATGAGAGAGAGAGAGAGAGAGAGAGAGAGAGAGAGAGAGAGAATAAATGAAAATTAGTGCCAAGTTTCTGTTGCTATAAATTGTAGCCACATATTCAAAAGAAGATTAACAACAGCAACAACAACAACAACAATAATAATAATAATAATAATAATAATAATAATAACAACTCCATAAAAATGGAAGAGCAATAAACACCATCTTCTCCCCATAGCGTCTTTCTG
>NC_090731.1:1305050-1322550 GCF_036898095.1 Palaemon carinicauda
AGGTAAAACGACAGTGGAGGTCCTGTAGAGAGTGGGTTCCCCCGCTGTATGGGACCGGAAAAGTAGCCATCAAAGTAAGTTAAGTTTTACTTTTTTCAGTAGGTCCTCTGTAGCACCGGTCAACAATTTTCTTTACTCTAAAAGTTAAAGTTTCAAGGACATTTTGAGATAGCTTTTACAGAAGGAACATTCAACCTATTCCGCTCGTCAGTCCACAGGACATTAGTGAGTGAGGATTCACACACAACATTAGCATTATGTTGAACTAAAATCAGGACAATAAGGGTGTCCCAGAAGGGTCTATGCGAGACAGAGAACAAAGGATAAAATCCGGGATGCGTGACAACCCTACTCTTGATATGTTTAAAGAAATGTAAGGTGATAACAATGAAAGGCTCAGATATATTCTAATCATGTTATTAACGAAAATCATCAATTAACTTTGTTGCAGGGGCCAGAAAGTGCCACTCCCTGAAAAGGAGTAAAAAGGAAGGAATAGTCATTACACACACACACACTCTCTCTCTCTCTCTCTCTCTCTCTCTCTCTCAGAGAGACAGACCTTGAAACACTTCTTTCATAAAGATGTTGAACACACACACACACACACACACACACATCTTGCATCATTCCATCCACAAAGATGTTGAACAACATTCATGCAGATAATATAATAGCACACATTTTTTCACATTTCCACTTTAATTTTCTACAAAATTCCAATAGGCCTACAAACACTTTATTTCTATCATAAACCTTTTAATTATTCTCAATTTATTTATTGGTTTCATATATTCCATTCGCTCTCTATAATAGTTAAGTAAACATTATGTAATAAACCTTTATCTATATCCATTTATTCTACATACATTCATTATTTTACTTTCCCAACTTCTCACTTCACTGTTTAATGATAAAGATTCTATAGCTTTTCTAAAACACTAAAATCCCATGTCAGTTCTTTAATCATAAAAGGTATCTTAATATATTTTAAGTATTAATAACTTATATAATAAACTGCAATAGTATTTTATACCATATGATAGATGGATTTTATTAAATAACACATTTTTGAGACTCAAAACAGAAATTCATATTCAAATTTCCCTGGAGATTTCCACCCGATACTTCTCTCCCTCTCTCTCTCTCTCTCCAATGAAGTTAGGATCAATATTTATGTGGCGAGAAGGATATATGAACCTGGGATTGTAACATAGAAAATGTTAAATTTATTTTAAATGCATTTTATAAAGAAGGAATTTATAATATGTACACTAACTCAATAGTGTATGAATATCACGCCAACCAAAAACAATGGACATTAGACAGTAGAAACCTACGTGTCGGACGAATAAGGTGATCATCGTCATGTTTCCCTTAAGAAGAACTTATTATTATCTGGACAAGATTTACTAAATACGATGCCATACTATTTCCTAATCTAAAAAAAATTGCAGATTCAATGTAAGACCTTTGAATAACTTGCAAAACATTAGTCACAGAGGGCCATTTCACTCTCCCCGTTACTCTTTTCAACGTGTCTGTTGGAAAAGCAGGATGCTTTAGCCCAGGGGCTCCAACACCCATCCCCCGCCCACGCCCCCGCACACACCTTGCAAATGAAAGTTTGAGTGAATAGACTGTAATCGCCTCATCACCATCGCTTCATATTGATTTTGAAAGTGTATTGAGATTGACATTTTATTTCATATATCTCTGTTCTTAACATTTACGCTGAATAGCCAAGTCTTAGAACTTATTATTCACACAAGAAGAATAATTCACTATGAAAACGTTATTGTTCATGTATTGTATGTTATGATTATGTGCGTATGTTTATATATATATATATATATATATATATGTATATATATATATATATAAGAGAGAGAGAGAGAGAGAGAGAGAGAGAGAGAGAATGCAGCACAAAGTAGGAACGAAATGTCACTTGCAAAATCATAGTACGGAGTGAGCCAAAGTGCGCCCTAGGGGTGGGGAAGGAATGGACTGTACTGTTTATGGGTTGTTGCTGGGGAAATCCGGGATAACCAAAATAGTGTCTATAGGTACAGGATGGCCTCTCCTCTCCCCTGCAGTCCGAAATCACAATCTGACCTGTCTATTAAATTGGGTATTTATTAAGATAGCATTTTTTGAAAAAGTTAATTATCCCTGATCATAGAAATTGTTGATAAATGTAATAAAAGTTTCATCGGCATATGTCTATGTACTTTCATCACTTATATATATATATATATATATATATATGTATGCATATATATATATATACATGTATATATACAGTATGTGTGTGTGCGTCAAAAAAGGAAATGATGTGTGATCTTAGATTTAAAAAAAAAAATTCTCCGGTAAATTTTAAAGATAATCTTGACCCTTTTGGTATCTAAACTGAAAATCCTATTCGAAAATATCCCAAACATATATTAATAAAGTTTCTCTTATTTCCCAAAATTCACCAAAGAATAAGAAAGAATTAGATTGAAGGATTTAAATGAAGAAAATCCCAAAGAAACACATCTTAAGATATATGTTTGCAATCCTGTTCATCTTAGTCAGGATAGTCCTGAGATCCTTCATGTAACCTTGTCATCCTATTGTCCTTTGGCACAAATAATACCCAATAAGAATGTTGTTATCATTGATCATTTTCTTATTCTGCATCGAAAACATGAACCCAACTAACAGGACTTTTCACTCACATCTCTGTATCGTTATTTCTTATTTAGCCAATAAAAGGAATCTTCGACTGTCATTCTCTGGGGACTGACGTCTGTTCATGGTCAGTAATACACCTTCTATGCGCAGAACTCAGAAGAATTACAGAAATGACCCTAAAACTACACTTTTCTAAAAGTGCAATCTTCTTTCATATAATGTCTATATTCATTACATGACGTGAGATTACTGATTGTAATAATTACAGTGAGTTATGTTAATAATTATTCATTTCTGTCATCTTCCTATTGGGAGATGGCATTATGATTGATCACAATGAATAGAAGGGAAGGGTACTTGAGCAAGTACTAAAACTAATAACAATAGTTAATCAATGTCTTACCACTCTCTCTCTCTCTCTCTCTCTCTCTCTCTCTCTCTCTCTGAAACTGCTGCCAAAAGCAATGTTCTGTGGAACATGGCTGAGGAGAAGAGTTTCGTTTCGGACCTGCAAAAAGAAAAAGAGAGAGAGAGAGAGAGAGAGAGAGAGAGAGAGAGAGAGAGAGAGAGAGAGATACTTGACGAGTGAAAAACGTAGTGTTTTTCTTTACAGAAGAAGATTAATTTAAATATGTAATGTATCAAAAAAAAAAAAAAGGCAAAACAAAATAAGAGAAGGAATAAGGATGAGTAAAAAGCGATCTCCTGATACTTTATGGACATGAGTCATGGTATGACCATGAAACAATCTCCAATAGATTTAGTAGATTTGAGAACAAAGTCCTCGGAAGAATATTGGGAGTTAAATGGCAGGACAGGATTAGAAATGAAACTATAAGAGAGATTACTCGAGTGCCATATGTGGATGAGATCATGATGAGGGGTAGATGGAGATGGTTTGGGCATGCTCTTCGCACTCCCCAAGAGAGATTAGTTCACCAAATTTTCAACTGGGCTCCACAAGGCACTAGAAGAGTTGGAAGACCCAGGCCTACATGGCTTAGGACTACAAAGCGTGAAGTAGGAGATGATGAAAGGAGAAGAATTGAATTAAAAGCTCAAGACAGAGAAAACTGGCGAAATCTAACCGAGTCCTTTTGCGTCAATAGGCGTAGGAGGAGATGATGATGATGATGATGATCTCTTTAGACTTTGAGTAGGCCTACCACACGATGTAGGAGCGAAGAGGGGGAAATAGCTTTAATATTACACGAAATTGATTATGTGTCAACATTAAGAAAAAGAAGAAGAAGAAGAAGCAAGGCAAAACAAAAGAAGAAGAAGAAGAAGAAGAAGAAGCAAAGCAAAACAAAAGAAGAACAACTCCAACAAGGAATCGAAGTCTATATAGGAAGGTTTCTTCTTCTTCGGTTTCCAGGGGAGTAAGCCAAGAAAGGAGTTGAAGGGGGGGGGGACCCTCTGCCGGGACACGTCTACCGGACAATTGCATCATAAGTAGGAACATTTCTATTATTTGTATTTGTATTCTTTTGACGTGAAATGAATCAAGGTTTCATTGTAGCCTGATTGTGAACGACGGAGTGCAGTTCGAAAGATCGCTCTAATAAAAGCAAATAGTAATTTCAAGATGAATTATTTCTATACATTTGGAAACTGGAAATGAAAAAAATTAGGATAGTGAAAGAAAGATGTCAAATTTCATCCAACGAAACCTGTATGTATATATATATATATATATATATATATATATATATATATATGTCATGTAAAGGAAAAAATTTCATACTGAATAAGGTGATATGTGTATTTGATCAAGTATTTTATGAGTTTTATTCGTTAGTTAAACGATAGAGAGACATTGAAATAAAGAGAGAGAGAGAGAGAGAGAGAGAGAGAGAGAGAGAGAGAGAGACGAGAAAAAAGAAGTTGAAGCGAGGTGGTACTTGAGAGGCACTGTTTGTGAAAAGTGCTGACATAAGCGATAAATTGGCCAAAACAACACAAATGGAATGCGCGCCGGTTAGCTTGCCGAGAAACCGGAAGTGACATGTGTATGACGTTACCATTACGTCAGAAGAAGGGACCAATAGAACACAAGAATAGTCACATGACGTGACGCAATTACAACGCCCTTATTCTAAGCTACTTAAACAGTTGATGGCATAGAGGAGGCGGCTCTTTCCTACAAGTAACCGCGATAATCGGTTGTCCCTTCTCCCTCTCCCCCCGTCATGGGGGAGGCCTTACCTCTGGTGCACAGTTGGCCTGCACTAACTAAACGTCAAGTTAACAACAAGATATTTTCAAAGACGAACAACGAAGGGACCGAGTTCCCTAACTGCCAACAAATTACCTTTCAACCGAGAGGTATAAGATTATCTTCGATGAAGGAGAAATTACCAAGAAGCGTGTCCATGAGAGGACACAGCTATGAAGAAGCGATCCCTAAATCGCCCAAATAGGATTCAAGGATTTCGCATCCAGAACGCTGAAGTGGTAGCAGAAGTCTACGGTTGCAGCCTCCAATCTTCACGAATTTATATTGTTCGTCTGTATTTAAAACCTAATTATTCCACGTAGAAGATTACTGTAAAGCTAATGTACATCAAGTTCCAGAAGTAAAGTTAAGGAACTATACGGCATTTTACCATCACCCACTTTCCTGAGGGTCTAGATATAAATCATTTTATTGCACTGAAAGGATTGAAGAGATACATTTATTTAATTAAAATAATATTAAAGTGGTGCTTAATGAAAGAAAAAGAAAATGCCCAACAAAGCATCACCTGTATGTATATATTATATATATATATATATATATATATATATATATATATATATATATATATATATATATATATATATATATATATTCCTGATTATTTCTGTGTAGATCTGGTATTATTATTACTACTTGCTAAGCTACAACCCTAGTTGGAAAAGCAGGATGCTATAAGCCCCAGGACTCCAACAAGGAAAATAGCCCAATGAGGAAAGGATACAAAGAAAATTAAAATTCTTAAGAAGAGTAACAACATTAGAATAAATATCTACTATAAAAACTTTAACTAAACAAGAGGGAGAGAAACAAGACGGAACAGCGTGCCCGAGTGTACCCTTAAGCAAGAGAACTCTAACCCAAGAGAGTGGAAGACCATGGTACAGAGGCTATGGCACTACCCAAGACTAGAGAGCAATGGTTTGATTTTGGAGTATCCTCCTCCTAGAAGAGCTGCTTACCATAGCTAAAGAGTCTCGTCTACCCTTACCAAGAGGAAAGTAGCTAACCCCTTGGGTGAAGAAGAATTGCTTGGTAATCTCAGTGTTGTCAGGTAGAATCTCAATGGGTGGCTGGTGCCCTGGCCAACCTACTACCTACTTAGACTCATTCTATCTTGGATTGGTACTTCACACTTTAGAATCCAAAAGATGATGGAGGATTTGAACAGGGAAAGCTGAAATGTAGGAATGAAAATTGATTCGATTAAAACTAAGATAATGTTCAATGACAATTCAGTGAGACAACAAATAAGGGTTATGGGTGAGCATCTAGAGATTGTTAAGGAATATACATACTTAGGACAGACAGCAAGTGTTTCACCAGGCCACGAGACCGAAAATAATAGTTGGATAAGCAGGGAATGGAGAGCTTTTGGTAAACAAGACGAAAACATAGAGATTGTCTTTACAGAAGAAGATCAAATCGAAAATACAATGAAATAAACTTAAGAAGAAAACTGAAAAAGGCAAATATGAAATAAGATAAGGAATATGGATGAGTATTCCCCGTAGATGGAACAGATGTTGCCATTAATAAATTAGGCCCAAGATCTGATTAGGCCTACTACACAACGTAGGGGCCAATAAGGAAGAGGAGAAAGTAGCTCCAATGTTAATAGGAATTGATTATGTGTCAACATTATTAAGAAGAAGAGGCAATGCAAAACAAAAGAAGAAGAAGAAGAAGAAGACAAAGAAGAAGAAGAATAGGAAGGATTCCTCTTCTTCAGTCTCCAGGGTCATCGACCAAGACAAAGATGAGGGAGGGAGGTGTGGGCAGCCTGGCCAAGGTCAGTGGGGGAAGGAGTCGGCATGAGTAGGTCGATTGATTATAAGGAATGAGTGTGGTTCTTTACTTGAAATTTTTGACAGATTTATTTTTATTTTTTCCACTGTTATTGTTTGCAACTCTCTAAGCTATGGGTTTCTTCCGAACTGTCTTAGCAAAGAGGGATGTCTCTGATTCAATAGTAAGTAGCAAGGGGAAAAGTGTGTGCATACCAAAGTAATTTTGTAAACAGTTTAGTAATCTTTTCATCCTTATACAAGAGGCTGATATACCGTGACCAATACCACATGAACAATATAATGCAATTGTAATTATTAAAACAATGAATATAGTATTTCCCCTAATATTATAGTTAGGAACATATCGGGCTCTCTTGATGGCCTGCTTTTTCTTCATCAGCATTTCCTTCATTGTTTCTGAATCCAACAGAAAACTTACTGGCGACATTTATCTTCCCAATCAAAACTATCTTTTTGGGGAACCTTCATCTCTGATATATTATTAGGTAATTCAGTCAAACTCTCTCAAAACAAGAAGATGAGAAAGTCTTTCCCTAACAATAATCAAATGATTGATATTTCTAACATAAACGGTCAGTTCTTCCTTCCCTTTTATAAGAATTGGATGTCTATTTAGAAATAAAAGGAATAGAATTTGACAGCTTTCTAATAATGGATGCAGTTATTCAGAGGTCCCAAATCACCTCGTTTTTACAACAAAACTCCACAACATTTCAGAGAAATAAAGGAAGGAACCTTTGACATTTTCGGTCCCGTACTATATTATTCAGTCTTGAATTCGCAATTAGAATTATTCCCCTCAGATATAACTGGATAAAGCAGTTCTTGTCTTTTCGCATCACTCTTTAAATCCCAGGTGTTTAATATCATGTTTTATCAGAGCAAAAAAGTCCGATCATCTTCCTCCCCAATGAAACACGGTAAGAATTCTCTCTCTCTCTCTCTCTCTCTCTCTCTCTCTCTCTCTCTCTCTCTCTCTCTCTCTCTCTCTCTCTCTCTCTCTCTCTCTCCTCTAAACCTAAATGCAATAACACTCAAAATACTGAACTGCAAAGTTGCAAGGGTCCATTTCCTTCTACTGGAATGTGATGTGAACTGAAGGTTAATCTCACTAACCTAAGTGAGGACGATAAACAGATGAAGTACTCTTTGAGGAAGAAATTACTGACAGATATTAATCTTTATTCTTATTTCAAAGTGAGGAGACCCTTTTAAACGCCGTAGTTATGTTTATGGGATTATTTGTTTTGTCTTTCTAACTACATAAGGCAAGTGCTCTATATGTCTCATGGAAAATCCGATGCACTTCAAGGTAAGGGTGGCGTCAGACAAACACAGAAAGAAGTCACTTGGTGATATAATCCTTCATCAAAATCCAATAGTGATTCAATACGTCATTGATGATAAGTCTTGTAAATTTCGTCTTCCTCTTTCATTCACATCTTCAGATTAATTCCTCTTCTTCGATTTTGCTTCAGGGACTCTGAATGTTAACCAGGCCCAGAGAGAGAGAGAGAGAGAGAGAGAGAGAGAGAGAGAGAGAGAGAGAGAGAGAGAGAGAGAGAGAGAGAGAGAGAGAGAGAGGGGGGGGGGTCCCGAATAGTTTATAACTTGAAGAGTCACTCACCGAAGACTTCTTTTGAAGGGAAGGAACATCTCAGTGACATCTGACGTCAAACTTTGAATAACATCAATGGGTATTTAGGGATGCAATAGACATGCAATGGGAAGCAATAAGGAAATTCATTAGAGAAAGTTTATGTTTATTTTAGCAATTATCCTCCTGTTGCAAAGGGAAGTTTCAAAAAGTATTCCATTTGATTGATGTGTCCATCCTGTTTGCACAAAGAGTGAAGCTGCAGGCTTAGCACCGAAACTCCTCTCACTTGGATTTGGCTTTACGGAAAAAAAAACTTTGTTTGTCGAAGAGGGAAAAAGTTTGACCAGAAAGAGACATTGTTCATAGACAAGGCTGGGAAATGGATTTCAAATTGATCTTTAATTCATAGCCGACACTTGAGCTTTGAACAATAAGCATCATCTGCTGCTTGGGAATTTGCAATCAAGACCTCCAGTGAAACAGGATTTTATTCCAGCTCACTTTGATCATTTTTCTGGATACATCTTTTGATGACATAGGCTAAATCAGTTGACTGAGATACGTGCATAATTTCATCTAAATCCTTTTAGATAAAAGAATGTGTTCAATATTTGCTTTTAATCCTTTTCAAGACCAAACGTAAAATATCTTACTACAACTAAAACTGAATATGTGACATGTTCAACACATCCTCGCTTATTTGTGTACAGGAATGTTAAGAGTAAGTATCCAGCCTTTAAGTTTTGGTAACTGAATAGTTTTAAATGACACAAATTTGCTGTCTCTCTGCCTTTTCATTGAACATTATCTTAGTGTTACTCATATCAATTTTGAGTCCTACATTTCTGCTTTTTCTATTCAAACCTTCCCTCATTTTTTTTTAAATTCTCAAGTGTAAAGAAATAACTTACCCTATATATATATAATATATACATATATATATATATATATATATATATATATATATATATATATATATATATATATATATATATATATATATATATATATATATATATATATATATATGTAAATATATATACACATATATACATATCAATAAAGATATTTATTCAACACTCTATTCATGAACAGATTTATATAAAACGATATGTTGTACAATTATAGTTTTAAATCTAGAATCATAAGGATAAGAAGACCGAAATAGAACAATTATTTTATTTGATAGTATTGATATGACATTATATTGTTTCTAAACATTTCATTATATTTGTTTTTAAAAATGTTTGGGTATTAAAAAAAAGTCTTATTGCATAATATTAAGCTTTCTAAATTCAATCTAAAAAATCACAGAACAAGAAAATATGATTATCAATTGTTAATGATTTGAACATATCTGAATGTTAGTATCAAGAGTATAATTCCTCTTTCTTCTTCATGGAACTACGGTACATATAAAAGGGGCTAATTCTTCAGAAACTTCTAGAAGACCATGGACGGCTACTTTGGGGTGGATGGCCGCGACGTTGAAGTAGTAGAGGGGCTTGGCGTTGAAGTAGTAGAGGGGCTTGGCGTTGAAGTAGTAGAGGGGCTTAACATTGACGTAGTAGAGGGGCTTGGCGTTGAAGTAGTAGAGGGGCTTGGCGTTGAAGTAGTAGAGGGGCTTGGCGTTGAAGTAGTAGAGGGGCTTGGCGTTGAAGTAGTAGAGGGGCTTGGCGTTGAAGTAGTAGAGGGGCTTGGCGTTGAAGTAGTAGAGGGGCTTGGCGTTGAAGTAGTAGAGGGGCTTAACATTGACGTAGTAGAGGGGCTTGGCGTTGAAGTAGTAGAGGGGCTTGGCGTTGAAGTAGTAGAGGGGCTTGGCGTTGAAGTAGTAGAGGGGCTTGGCGTTGAAGTAGTAGAGGGGCTTAACATTGACGTAGTAGAGGGGCTTGGCGTTGAAGTAGTAGAGGGGCTTGGCGTTGAAGTAGTAGAGGGGCTTGGCGTTGAAGTAGTAGAGGGGCTTGGCGTTGAAGTAGTAGAGGGGCTTGGCGTTGAAGTAGTAGAGGGGCTTAACATTGACGTAGTAGAGGGGCTTGGCGTTGAAGTAGTAGAGGGGCTTGGCGTTGAAGTAGTAGAGGGGCTTGGCGTTGAAGTAGTAGAGGGGCTTAACATTGACGTAGTAGAGGGGCTTGGCGTTGAAGTAGTAGAGGGGCTTGGCGTTGAAGTAGTAGAGGGGCTTGGCGTTGAAGTAGTAGAGGGGCTTAACATTGACGTAGTAGAGGGGCTTGGCGTTGAAGTAGTAGAGGGGCTTGGCGTTGAAGTAGTAGAGGGGCTTGGCGTTGAAGTAGTAGAGGGGCTTGGCGTTGAAGTAGTAGAGGGGCTTAACATTGACGTAGTAGAGGGGCTTGGCGTTGAAGTAGTAGAGGGGCTTGGCGTTGAAGTAGTAGAGGGGCTTGGCGTTGAAGTAGTAGAGGGGCTTGGCGTTGAAGTAGTAGAGGGGCTTGGCGTTGAAGTAGTAGAGGGGCTTGGCGTTGAAGTAGTAGAGGGGCTTGGCGTTGAAGTAGTAGAGGGGCTTGGCGTTGAAGTAGTAGAGGGGCTTGGCGTTGAAGTAGTAGAGGGGCTTGGCGTTGAAGTAGTAGAGGGGCTTGGCGTTGAAGTAGTAGAGGGGCTTGGCGTTGAAGTAGTAGAGGGGCTTGGCGTTGAAGTAGTAGAGGGGCTTGGCGTTGAAGTAGTAGAGGGGCTTGGCGTTGAAGTAGTAGAGGGGCTTGGCGTTGAAGTAGTAGAGGGGCTTGGCGTTGAAGTAGTAGAGGGGCTTGGCGTTGAAGTAGTAGAGGGGCTTGGCGTTGAAGTAGTAGAGGGGCTTGGCGTTGAAGTAGTAGAGGGGCTTGGCGTTGAAGTAGTAGAGGGGCTTGGCGTTGAAGTAGTAGAGGGGCTTGGCGTTGAAGTAGTAGAGGGGCTTGGCGTTGAAGTAGTAGAGGGGCTTGGCGTTGAAGTAGTAGAGGGGCTTAACATTGACGTAGTAGAGGGGCTTGGCGTTGAAGTAGTAGAGGGGCTTGGCGTTGAAGTAGTAGAGGGGCTTGGCGTTGAAGTAGTAGAGGGGCTTGGCGTTGAAGTAGTAGAGGGGCTTGGCGTTGAAGTAGTAGAGGGGCTTGGCGTTGAAGTAGTAGAGGGGCTTGGCGTTGAAGTAGTAGAGGGGCTTGGCGTTGAAGTAGTAGAGGGGCTTGGCGTTGAAGTAGTAGAGGGGCTTGGCGTTGAAGTAGTAGAGGGGCTTAACATTGACGTAGTAGAGGGGCTTGGCGTTGAAGTAGTAGAGGGGCTTGGCGTTGAAGTAGTAGAGGGGCTTGGCGTTGAAGTAGTAGAGGGGCTTGGCGTTGAAGTAGTAGAGGGGCTTGGCGTTGAAGTAGTAGAGGGGCTTGGCGTTGAAGTAGTAGAGGGGCTTGGCGTTGAAGTAGTAGAGGGGCTTGGCGTTGAAGTAGTAGAGGGGCTTGGCGTTGAAGTAGTAGAGGGGCTTGGCGTTGAAGTAGTAGAGGGGCTTGGCGTTGAAGTAGTAGAGGGGCTTGGCGTTGAAGTAGTAGAGGGGCTTAACATTGACGTAGTAGAGGGGCTTGGCGTTGAAGTAGTAGAGGGGCTTGGCGTTGAAGTAGTAGAGGGGCTTGGCGTTGAAGTAGTAGAGGGGCTTGGCGTTGAAGTAGTAGAGGGGCTTGGCGTTGAAGTAGTAGAGGGGCTTAACATTGACGTAGTAGAGGGGCTTGGCGTTGAAGTAGTAGAGGGGCTTGGCGTTGAAGTAGTAGAGGGGCTTGGCGTTGAAGTAGTAGAGGGGCTTAACATTGACGTAGTAGAGGGGCTTGGCGTTGAAGTAGTAGAGGGGCTTGGCGTTGAAGTAGTAGAGGGGCTTGGCGTTGAAGTAGTAGAGGGGCTTGGCGTTGAAGTAGTAGAGGGGCTTGGCGTTGAAGTAGTAGAGGGGCTTGGCGTTGAAGTAGTAGAGGGGCTTGGCGTTGAAGTAGTAGAGGGGCTTGGCGTTGAAGTAGTAGAGGGGCTTGGCGTTGAAGTAGTAGAGGGGCTTAACATTGACGTAGTAGAGGGGCTTGGCGTTGAAGTAGTAGAGGGGCTTGGCGTTGAAGTAGTAGAGGGGCTTGGCGTTGAAGTAGTAGAGGGGCTTGGCGTTGAAGTAGTAGAGGGGCTTAACATTGACGTAGTAGAGGGGCTTGGCGTTGAAGTAGTAGAGGGGCTTGGCGTTGAAGTAGTAGAGGGGCTTGGCGTTGAAGTAGTAGAGGGGCTTAACATTGACGTAGTAGAGGGGCTTGGCGTTGAAGTAGTAGAGGGGCTTGGCGTTGAAGTAGTAGAGGGGCTTGGCGTTGAAGTAGTAGAGGGGCTTGGCGTTGAAGTAGTAGAGGGGCTTGGCGTTGAAGTAGTAGAGGGGCTTAACATTGACGTAGTAGAGGGGCTTGGCGTTGAAGTAGTAGAGGGGCTTGGCGTTGAAGTAGTAGAGGGGCTTGGCGTTGAAGTAGTAGAGGGGCTTAACATTGACGTAGTAGAGGGGCTTGGCGTTGAAGTAGTAGAGGGGCTTGGCGTTGAAGTAGTAGAGGGGCTTGGCGTTGAAGTAGTAGAGGGGCTTGGCGTTGAAGTAGTAGAGGGGCTTGGCGTTGAAGTAGTAGAGGGGCTTAACATTGACGTAGTAGAGGGGCTTGGCGTTGAAGTAGTAGAGGGGCTTGGCGTTGAAGTAGTAGAGGGGCTTGGCGTTGAAGTAGTAGAGGGGCTTAACATTGACGTAGTAGAGGGGCTTGGCGTTGAAGTAGTAGAGGGGCTTGGCGTTGAAGTAGTAGAGGGGCTTGGCGTTGAAGTAGTAGAGGGGCTTAACATTGACGTAGTAGAGGGGCTTGGCGTTGAAGTAGTAGAGGGGCTTGGCGTTGAAGTAGTAGAGGGGCTTGGCGTTGAAGTAGTAGAGGGGCTTAACATTGACGTAGTAGAGGGGCTTGGCGTTGAAGTAGTAGAGGGGCTTGGCGTTGAAGTAGTAGAGGGGCTTGGCGTTGAAGTAGTAGAGGGGCTTGGCGTTGAAGTAGTAGAGGGGCTTAACATTGACGTAGTAGAGGGGCTTGGCGTTGAAGTAGTAGAGGGGCTTGGCATTGAAGTAGTAGAGGGGCTTGGCGTTGAAGTAGTAGAGGGGCTTAACATTGACGTAGTAGAGGGGCTTGGCGTTGAAGTAGTAGAGGGGCTTGGCGTTGAAGTAGTAGAGGGGCTTGGCGTTGAAGTAGTAGAGGGGCTTGGCGTTGAAGTAGTAGAGGGGCTTAACATTGACGTAGTAGAGGGGCTTGGCGTTGAAGTAGTAGAGGGGCTTGGCGTTGAAGTAGTAGAGGGGCTTGGCGTTGAAGTAGTAGAGGGGCTTAACATTGACGTAGTAGAGGGGCTTGGCGTTGAAGTAGTAGAGGGGCTTGGCGTTGAAGTAGTAGAGGGGCTTGGCGTTGAAGTAGTAGAGGGGCTTAACATTGACGTAGTAGAGGGGCTTGGCGTTGAAGTAGTAGAGGGGCTTGGCGTTGAAGTAGTAGAGGGGCTTGGCGTTGAAGTAGTAGAGGGGCTTGGCGTTGAAGTAGTAGAGGGGCTTAACATTGACGTAGTAGAGGGGCTTGGCGTTGAAGTAGTAGAGGGGCTTGGCGTTGAAGTAGTAGAGGGGCTTGGCGTTGAAGTAGTAGAGGGGCTTGGCGTTGAAGTAGTAGAGGGGCTTGGCGTTGAAGTAGTAGAGGGGCTTAACATTGACGTAGTAGAGGGGCTTGGCGTTGAAGTAGTAGAGGGGCTTGGCGTTGAAGTAGTAGAGGGGCTTGGCGTTGAAGTAGTAGAGGGGCTTGGCGTTGAAGTAGTAGAGGGGCTTAACATTGACGTAGTAGAGGGGCTTGGCGTTGAAGTAGTAGAGGGGCTTGGCGTTGAAGTAGTAGAGGGGCTTGGCGTTGAAGTAGTAGAGGGGCTTGGCGTTGAAGTAGTAGAGGGGCTTGGCGTTGAAGTAGTAGAGGGGCTTAACATTGACGTAGTAGAGGGGCTTGGCGTTGAAGTAGTAGAGGGGCTTGGCGTTGAAGTAGTAGAGGGGCTTGGCGTTGAAGTAGTAGAGGGGCTTAACATTGACGTAGTAGAGGGGCTTGGCGTTGAAGTAGTAGAGGGGCTTGGCGTTGAAGTAGTAGAGGGGCTTGGCGTTGAAGTAGTAGAGGGGCTTGGCGTTGAAGTAGTAGAGGGGCTTGGCGTTGAAGTAGTAG
Organism: Palaemon carinicauda; assembly: GCF_036898095.1. Classification (NCBI taxonomy): domain Eukaryota; kingdom Metazoa; phylum Arthropoda; class Malacostraca; order Decapoda; family Palaemonidae; genus Palaemon; species Palaemon carinicauda. Next base: position 1,319,556 of record NC_090731.1, read on the forward strand.
AGGGGCTTAACATTGACGTAGTAGAGGGGCTTGGCGTTGAAGTAGTAGAGGGGCTTGGCGTTGAAGTAGTAGAGGGGCTTGGCGTTGAAGTAGTAGAGGGGCTTAACATTGACGTAGTAGAGGGGCTTGGCGTTGAAGTAGTAGAGGGGCTTGGCGTTGAAGTAGTAGAGGGGCTTGGCGTTGAAGTAGTAGAGGGGCTTGGCGTTGAAGTAGTAGAGGGGCTTGGCGTTGAAGTAGTAGAGGGGCTTAACATTGACGTAGTAGAGGGGCTTGGCGTTGAAGTAGTAGAGGGGCTTGGCGTTGAAGTAGTAGAGGGGCTTGGCGTTGAAGTAGTAGAGGGGCTTAACATTGACGTAGTAGAGGGGCTTGGCGTTGAAGTAGTAGAGGGGCTTGGCGTTGAAGTAGTAGAGGGGCTTGGCGTTGAAGTAGTAGAGGGGCTTGGCGTTGAAGTAGTAGAGGGGCTTAACATTGACGTAGTAGAGGGGCTTGGCGTTGAAGTAGTAGAGGGGCTTGGCGTTGAAGTAGTAGAGGGGCTTGGCGTTGAAGTAGTAGAGGGGCTTAACATTGACGTAGTAGAGGGGCTTGGCGTTGAAGTAGTAGAGGGGCTTGGCGTTGAAGTAGTAGAGGGGCTTGGCGTTGAAGTAGTAGAGGGGCTTGGCGTTGAAGTAGTAGAGGGGCTTGGCGTTGAAGTAGTAGAGGGGCTTGGCGTTGAAGTAGTAGAGGGGCTTGGCGTTGAAGTAGTAGAGGGGCTTAACATTGACGTAGTAGAGGGGCTTGGCGTTGAAGTAGTAGAGGGGCTTGGCGTTGAAGTAGTAGAGGGGCTTGGCGTTGAAGTAGTAGAGGGGCTTAACATTGACGTAGTAGAGGGGCTTGGCGTTGAAGTAGTAGAGGGGCTTGGCGTTGAAGTAGTAGAGGGGCTTGGCGTTGAAGTAGTAGAGGGGCTTAACATTGACGTAGTAGAGGGGCTTGGCGTTGAAGTAGTAGAGGGGCTTGGCGTTGAAGTAGTAGAGGGGCTTGGCGTTGAAGTAGTAGAGGGGCTTGGCGTTGAAGTAGTAGAGGGGCTTAACATTGACGTAGTAGAGGGGCTTGGCGTTGAAGTAGTAGAGGGGCTTGGCGTTGAAGTAGTAGAGGGGCTTGGCGTTGAAGTAGTAGAGGGGCTTGGCGTTGAAGTAGTAGAGGGGCTTGGCGTTGAAGTAGTAGAGGGGCTTAACATTGACGTAGTAGAGGGGCTTGGCGTTGAAGTAGTAGAGGGGCTTGGCGTTGAAGTAGTAGAGGGGCTTGGCGTTGAAGTAGTAGAGGGGCTTGGCGTTGAAGTAGTAGAGGGGCTTAACATTGACGTAGTAGAGGGGCTTGGCGTTGAAGTAGTAGAGGGGCTTGGCGTTGAAGTAGTAGAGGGGCTTGGCGTTGAAGTAGTAGAGGGGCTTGGCGTTGAAGTAGTAGAGGGGCTTAACATTGACGTAGTAGAGGGGCTTGGCGTTGAAGTAGTAGAGGGGCTTGGCGTTGAAGTAGTAGAGGGGCTTGGCGTTGAAGTAGTAGAGGGCTTGGCGTTGAAGTAGTAGAGGGGCTTGGCGTTGAAGTAGTAGAGGGGCTTGGCGTTGAAGTAGTAGAGGGGCTTGGCGTTGAAGTAGTAGAGGGGCTTGGCGTTGAAGTAGTAGAGGGGCTTAACATTGACGTAGTAGAGGGGCTTGGCGTTGAAGTAGTAGAGGGGCTTGGCGTTGAAGTAGTAGAGGGGCTTGGCGTTGAAGTAGTAGAGGGGCTTGGCGTTGAAGTAGTAGAGGGGCTTGGCGTTGAAGTAGTAGAGGGGCTTAACATTGACGTAGTAGAGGGGCTTGGCGTTGAAGTAGTAGAGGGGCTTGGCGTTGAAGTAGTAGAGGGGCTTGGCGTTGAAGTAGTAGAGGGGCTTGGCGTTGAAGTAGTAGAGGGGCTTGGCGTTGAAGTAGTAGAGGGGCTTAACATTGACGTAGTAGAGGGGCTTGGCGTTGAAGTAGTAGAGGGGCTTGGCGTTGAAGTAGTAGAGGGGCTTGGCGTTGAAGTAGTAGAGGGGCTTAACATTGACGTAGTAGAGGGGCTTGGCGTTGAAGTAGTAGAGGGGCTTAACATTGACGTAGTAGAGGGGCTTGGCGTTGAAGTAGTAGAGGGGCTTGGCGTTGAAGTAGTAGAGGGGCTTGGCGTTGAAGTAGTAGAGGGGCTTAACATTGACGTAGTAGAGGGGCTTGGCGTTGAAGTAGTAGAGGGGCTTGGCGTTGAAGTAGTAGAGGGGCTTGGCGTTGAAGTAGTAGAGGGGCTTAACATTGACGTAGTAGAGGGGCTTGGCGTTGAAGTAGTAGAGGGGCTTAACATTGACGTAGTAGAGGGGCTTGGCGTTGAAGTAGTAGAGGGGCTTGGCGTTGAAGCTGGTGTTCTGTTTCCAGGTGTAGTGGTGGGAATCGCAGTCGATGGGAAATCAATGGATTTGCAAAGTATATTGTTGAGTGTTGTGGCCAGGTCACTGGCAAAGCGAGGAAGGTGAAAATTTATAGCATCCACCACTGCTTCTGGGTGGTTATTTAGCTCCCAAGCACTGGCCTAAGGGGAAAGATACAAATAGACATGGTTGAAATCGCATGCATAATATCAATTTCACGAGACTGTCCAATCATTCATAATTGTTTTTTTTTTTTTTTCAGTTAGATCAACATTTTCTCCATTGTATTTAGTTCTTTTAAACACTGAAAAATAAGATTTGACTGTATAAGGCACTTAATTAAGGAAGAGAAAATAGAGGACTTACTGTGATTCCTTCAGCATGGAAGGCTATTTGGAGAGAATCTCTGGTGATGCAGAGATTGAAGGGATCCGGAGAGTAATAGTCGTGTCTGAACCTCAACTCCAGATTATAGTCATGCACTTGCAAACTGACAGTAGACGAAACCATTGTTAAAGGCAATTGACTAATCTCTTAAAGTTCAAATTCGACAAGAATTTTTGTTCAACAATGCTACAGGAGGGACAGGCA